>NC_133177.1:57152500-57275000 GCF_049306965.1 Danio rerio
CTTTAAACTATCAACAACCACCACTGAGATATTCTAGCGATCGTTCTTCCCGCTCCGTGGTGGATTTCGGCATAGTCTATTTCACGTGAGATGGCGGGGGTGAGTGGAAGAAACCAAGTCCCGGGGGGAATATTTTCTACAGAAATAATTTATGATTTTTTTTTATATGGCCCGGTACCAATTGTTCCACGGACCGGTACTGGTCCGCGGCCCGGTGGTTGGGGACCACTGCATTTGAGTATTAGTAAACTGTCTGCTTAATATCTGCTGATACTGCTCCTTTAACACATTTAACTGACTATAAAAAACTTTGCAAGTACATGTCAACTTACACTAACCTTAACCTCACAGTTAACTTATAATCTAATGAGAGTTAGTTGGCTTGTAGATGCAATATAACTAATAATGTAACAAACAGACCATCAAAAAGTAAGAGTTTTTTGAGTTATTGCCGCTATAACTGAATGTGTCAGGAATATCGAAAACAAAACCAATGTAACCGCGCTCAATTCTGGCGCCCCCCCCGTATGTACAGGGCCCTTAGTATTTGCCTATACTGCATATGCCACGGGCCGGCCCTGAGTTGGCTCCTGGAGTGTTGTAAATACCAGTGCTCATCTCCCCCCGCAACAGAGCGAATATGAGGTAAATGACGTCAGAACATAATAACCGGTTATGATTATTACTAAAACGATACAGAATTGTCCGTGTCTGCATCGCGGTGCACCGAATAAACGTTAATTTTGACACCCCTAGCATTTATTTATTTATTTTATATAATTGCAGACGTTACAGTAGGCTATTTCGCACTGTCATTAATCTGCAGTTATAATCAACTTACGTTCATAGAAAAGTTAATAATGAACATTTACAAACAAGTATTTATGTGTATAAAGCATCTGTTTTGTGAGAAGAGCTGCTCATATGATTTGTGAACGACCTGTACAGCTTTACTGTAGACATTTATTCAAGCCAGAATGACGTCGACTGAAACTTACTGTCGTACACCATGCCCACCAAAAGGGTACCCTTGGTAGTGGAAACACAAGCCTGATAAAGGTGACCCGTACCGTACTGTACCAGTCAGAGGAAACGGGCCATTTGTTGTCTTCAATTTCAAAAACTAAATTTTAGGCCTTAAAAAGTCTTAAATTCACTAAAATTCACTTATAACTGTAAACAGGTCTTAATTTTCCTGTCCATATAAATATATGTCCGTGTGTGTGTATATATATGTGTATATATATACACAAAGGAATAATCATCATTATTAATCGTGAATAACATTTTGAACAAAATAATCATGATTAGCAGCCCGGGTTGCCTTGGTGGAAAACAGCGTATTTCATTTATTCAGTCAGGAAGACTCTCAAAGCATGCGTCTGTGACCCCAATAGCCGCGTTTCCACTATTGCGCCTAAATCGGGCGAGCCAGGGCGAGCCAAGGCCAGTGGTGTTTCCACTGTCACTTCCGGGGCCTAATCGGGCCAAAGCGGGGCTTTCTTGGGGCCAGCGGCCGGCCTTTTTCAGCCCGCCAAATACCTTGGGCCAAGGAGGGCCAGCTGGGGCTTCGGGGCGGAGTGAAAGGAGAGGCGGGCAGTTTTCTGATCGCACATGAGTACATGCGCTAAACAAATAAAGAAATAAGGGAAAGAAAACATCTAGCCTTATAGTCTGGGGTCTTTTTGCGTATGATCACCCTTATGTTTCCCCTTTAAATGTAAGGCTGCTGCATAAAATAATAAAGTTGTTTTAATTTATAGTGACGTTTTTTTGCTGCGTCCTCCTTTATGTTTTAATAACGCATAATAAGCTTTACACCATATTAAAAACACAGCAGACAGTAAAGGTTTTCGAGAGTTTTTGTCAAGTTTAAAATGTTTGTTTGTGCGCGTTTAGATTCCTGTATGTGTCTGTGTGAGACCGGGCAAGAGCGCTCCTTCACAACTCTGTTATGCCGCGAGCGGCTTTTTTTTTCATTTATTTTGGAGATAATACACAATATAAATACAACAGAAAGACATAAAACTTAACAAATTACGTGCCCACTTTCGTAGACTTTATACAATATAGTGTTATATCTTGATAAAATATCCTAAGCTATATTGAAATATAATTTAAAGAATTACAAATATCGGATATATATAAAATCACATTAAATAAATAAAACAATATAAAATAAACAAAAGCTAGCTATAACAATGTAGGTAGCCTATATACAATACATAAATCAAACCGTTTTAAAGCCACATATAGCCTAACTTTCATTGTACAAAGACCTGTTTGAAAAAAAAGACTTTCGATATTTTCTAAAAGCAATAAACACCGGAGAAGGTTTGAAATATTTATATAAAGTAAATATTTATATAAGTAAATATTTATAAAGTATTTGGACATGATGATATTAATCAAATCGCGCAAACAGTGCAATATTTGGGTGAGTAAAAGCAGAATCTCCTATACCTTTTTTTCTGTCACTCAGTCCTGCACAGCACTCGCTGCTTTAAACTCATCGGGGGAAAGCCCAAACACAAAATGTGTTCTATATCCTCAAACAAGTGTTTATGTTTTTATATGACGTGGTTAAATTTATAAATGAAACTTTAAATGAAGAGCTTTAGTGAATAGCTGCTGAGCGCAACAAATATGGTTATATTTTATTAGGCTACTCGCTATTGTGCTGAAAACTTAACACGACTTCTATCAAAATGAGGATGTTAAAAAAATAAAGGCCATATCGAGTTATAAAGGAGAATTTCTGTGGCTTTATATTATGGATGTGTGCGCTCACTGTAATGGGTCCCTGCGTTTGGCGAGAGTACTCCATGCACAATGCAGTCGGTCGGCGAGTAAACAAATGTAACGAATGGAAATACACAGGTCTGTGCATAAAGACATTTCATGTACTGCTGTACAGTAACGTGTCATTTGTTTCGGTTGTCTTCATTTTAATGGTTTCGTTTCGTGATGATTCTATGGTGTGCTTTGTCTGCCTCATTCCCGCTCAAGTGTGCGGGTTGTGTGACGTTTGATTCGGGGACGTTCTGTGGGCGGTGTTTGCGTGACGCGCTGTGAGCTATCAGCCCGCCAGTGGAAACGCGACATGGTTTTAGCCTCATTTCTCAACCTCCCGGGCTATTGGCCCGGCCCGATTAAAGCCCTGGCTCGCACTGGCCCGATAGTGGAAATGCGGCTATTGTGACCTCCGGTGGACAGTAGCAGACTCCGAAATGAGATTCAGATTTAGAGTTCCACATTTGGTTATTAATTAGCAAATAATATTACAAACTTAAACATTAATTGAGCAGGTTACATTGTAACGACATATCTAACAACATGCTAGGTGACGAGATTTGCAATGTTTGGTTTGATATCTTAGTGCTTATGTTTGTGTGTTGTAGAAGAGAAGCCCGTCGGGTTAAAAAGTCTTTAGGCCTTAAAAAGTCTTAAATTCACAAAAAATTTACTTAAATAACTGTAAACAGGTCTTAATTTTCCTGTCCATGTAAAGCTACCCAACACGCATCCAATCACCAACAATCCATCTCTATAGAACTTTTAAAAGAACGATTAAATTATCATCCTTACAATCATATTTGTTTAAAAGGTCTCTGTGTATTTATAGTCCAAATATAGTGAGGACACTTACCTGGACAGACTGTTGTGCATACATTTAGTATATTGTAGTTTTTAAAGATATCTTTTATCGAAAAATGTGGATGTATACAACTAGGGTTTGCTCGCTTTGACAATTTATTTAAAACATCTGGCTTAGAAATAACGAATTATAATAAAAAAAAAAGAAAAAAGTCCTGTATGTCTGAAATTTCATTCATAACTTTTCACAGTTGCATTGTTGATTTTAAACCAAACTGTATGAAATCCCTTTTGCTTAATTGTTTGAGATCTTTCAGCATGTAGATAAAGTGTGTCACATGCAGTAATGCAAGCGGCAGATGCTGCTCATGCGTCTAGGGCTGATTTCTATTCTGGTGTCTCTTAGAAAAAGCACAAACTCAGCCAAGCGCACCAAACCCCAATGTGTTTTAGCTACTGTCAGGAATGTGCTAAAACAAGTCCAGAGGCCTGTGGGGGGACGCAGGTTTACAGGAAGTGGTCAGAGCCATTTTTAAGGCTGTGCATGAGTGAACTACACGGATCACTGTATTAGGGCATTACTAGTGCTTTATACACTAGCCATCAAATGTTTGGGATCTGCAAAAAGCCTGTTTTGCTTGCAACTGCTGAATTTGTTTGGTGAATAAATTAGTTAAAAATGTATTACGGTTTAGAAACGTTTTTTAGTAATTTAAAATCTAATTAATTCCTTCAAAGGTGCTGCATGCAAGTTTTTGGCTCTTCTAAAGCATACAAATACCATAATATGTTTGTAGATATTTAAGAAACATGCTAAGTGAACATTCTTGTTTATCTGAAAAACAATTGTGAACTCAGATATTCTGCTTTGAAAATGTGTGTTGCGTGCTGAAAAGTCTGTCTTTGTTTTGGGTTTTTTTAACCTACCAAATGCCAATTTAGCCAATTATATTTCAGCTAGGGCTGCATGATTAATCGTGTTATTATCATGATAACGATATTTGTGGCCCACGATCAATAATTAAATATCATCTCGATTTTACAGTATAAATACCAAGCTGTTATTTTAATGGGAGGAGTTTACGGATTGTACCACATCACCTCAAGCTTTGAGGTGACTGCGTCTAGATTGCAAGTGTTTTTTTTTGAGGAAACAATGTTGATCAGGTAGCCTTTGCTTCTGTTTAGTCTAAACTTCCCAAGGCAACACAACAAACCTCATTAACCACCTTAAAATCCATCACTTAGTGGCTGTCATCACTGAGTTAATGAGCTCAGGAGAATTCTGCTTTGCGTTTTTCTATGCATTACTAACATCACTAAACCACACAAAATTTGTTTTGTAAGTTAACCAAATATTTGCAGAGATTCAGCAGTGTTTTCTGACACGTGATGTGGACAGAAGACACTGGATCCAATTGTTTTGATGTAAAAAAATAAAATCCATTATGGTCCTGTTCATGCAAGTATTTTGGTTTGTTTTAGTCAATCTCGTACAACTTTTATTGTTTAAAGGAAAAAAATGCAGTTAAAAGTTTCAGATCAATTAAACATTTTTTTTTAAAAGACTAGCCTATTTAATGCATTAAATCAGTGATTCTCAAACTTTTTTCATCAAGTTTCACCTCAAAAAATAATTTTCTCTGAATGTGCATGCAGAAAATGTGCATGCAGAAATTGGACTAGAGGAATCAAAGTTATTAAAAATTACATAAGTATCTGATTCTTAGTATCTAATCCCTGCCCAGTTTTATTTTCATATTTGTGGCTGTAAAGTTTAATAAGAATAAATATATATATATACACACACACACACACACACACACACACACACACACACACCCATTTATAGGCCCGGGTTGCCTTGGTGGAAAACAGCGTATTTCATTTATTCAGTCAGGAAGGCTCTCAAAGCATGCGTCTGTGACCCCAATGTGACCTCCGGTGGACAGTAGCAGACTCCTAAATGGGATTCAGATTTAGAGTTCCACATGTGGTTATTAATTAGCAAATAATATAAAATATTACAAGCGTAAACATTACGTGAGCAGGTTACATTGTAACGGCGTATCTAACAACATGCTACGTGACGAGATTGGCAATGTTTGGTTTGGTATCTTAATGCTTATGCTTGTGTGTTGCAGAAGAGAAGCCCGTCGGGTTCAGGTTAAAACCTCCCACGCTCATTCATGGCCAGGCCCCAAGCGCTGGTAAGATCAACTCATTCCTGCTTCCAGCATCTCAGTGTTTCTACACACACACACATACACAACACGTGAAAACACTCCAAAGCAGGAAAAATTGGGGAAATTAGTCACACTGTAAAGCTTACTCTTTCACTCCTTTTTTATATTCAATTTTTTTTAGTTTAGTTTGAGTTTTGGTTAAAATTAATTTTACATATTTAATGCACTTGTCGTTTTCTTATGTATTATTTTTTTATGTTTCTTATTTCTATTTAACATTTTTTATTTAGCCTTTAGCAATTTTCTTGAAGCTTATTTTTATTTCCAAAGGCAATATTTCTAATCTTTGGTTTCTGATTGTTTTTTTAACGCTTATTTTAATATACAGTACAGTGGTCCCTTATTAATCGCGGGAGTTACGTTCTAAAAATAACCTGCATTAGGCGAAATCTGTAAAGTAGGCAGCTTTATTTTCCACAATTATTATAGATGTTTTAAGGCTGTAAAACTCCTCACTACACACTTTAAACACTTCTCAGACAGGCATTAACATCTTCCCACTCTTCTCTTGTTTAAACACTCTCAAAGTTCAAACCTTCCTAGAAAAATAAGTCCAGTATTATAGAATAAAACCAAATATCAAAACCTGTTGTCAGGCGCAAACATTCATCACTGTCAGCAAAAGGTTCATAAAGCTTTTTAGCTTTCGTGTGGATAATGTTGACATCCAGCGTAATGTACTTTATCCTGCAGCCACTGATGCACAAAGCGAAAGCAGCCTCCATCCTTAAGGGGGTTGTAAACTGCATGCGCTGCACACATGAGAGTTGAAAGTTACACACGGGACACCCACATTTGCATGTTATTTTCAATAAAATTATTCAGATGGCGCTCTGTGGCACGGCAGAAATATGAACAGTTTCCTGAGTCATAGCTGGTCAGCTGCTAACTTGGGGTGCCGGTGTGTGTACCCTGATTTAAACCTGTTAAATGTAACAATTCTAAAATGTGTGGTGCAGCGCATGCGGTGTGCGACCTCTGGTCTTGCTGTGGACAGTTACAACCCTTCTTGCATCCTTGTCGAAACTCTCACTGTGAGCGATCAAAGATATATCTTTATTTGGCAAGCTGAATGCATTCTGTACTGTACAGGAGACAGGAATGGATTTGATTGACAGTGGCCTGCAGCCAATCAGAGCGCAGAACACAATACGCTGTAAAACAAAATTGAATTGAATTGCAAAAAAAAACCCCCACAAAACTGCGAGGGTACGAAAGGTGAACCACGTTATAGCGAGGGACCACTGTAACACAAATATTTTTAGCATTTTAGTTTTTTTTATTTTATTATTATTATCATTATTTTTTAAAGATTTATTTTTGGCCTTTTTCAGATAGGACAGTATTTAGACAGGAAGCGAAGTTGGAGAGAGAGAGAGGGGTGTAGGGTAGGGAAATGTCCTTGAGGTGGGATTCGAACTTGGGACGCCCTGACGTGCTACTGCACCATTTGTCGGTGCGCTAACCACTAGGCTATTGCACTAACAGTATTTTAGTTTTAATTAACTTTAACACTGGCTTAGAGAGCTGTTTTGTGAAAAAAAGTTGTCCCAATGCATGAGCATTACAGTTAAAATCATAGTTTACCCAATAATAAAATGTACTCTCTCTTCACTCCCTCAAGTGAATCCAAATCTTTAAGTTTCTTTTTTTGCTATTGAACACAAACAAAGATATTCTGAAAAAAGCTGAAAACCTGTAACCATTGACTTCCATAGTAGGAAAAATAAATACAATGGAAGTCAATGGTTGCAGGTTTTTATCTTTCTTTAGAAAATCTTTAGTGTTCAATATAATAATGAATCTCTTAAAGGTTTGAAACAAGTGAAGGATGAGTAAGAGATGAGAAAATAAAAAATTTTTTTGGTTGAACTATCCCTTTAAACCTTTGTATCAGGCACTGGTGTGTGTTTTTGCCCCGTGGTGCTTGGTTTCTGATTCAATCCGTTAGTAGGTTGTTTTCCAGGTGTTCCCAGTCAAAAGCCCAAAGAACAGCAGCGCAGTGTCCTGAGACCAGCCGTTCTACAGGCGCCGGCAGCCAAAACCCTCACAGAGCCCGTCAAGACCAGTATGTATAGCTCCTATAATGCACTCTGCTCACATAATGCTCACCACTTTTTCCCCATTTTGCTCACCACTGCTCCCATAATACACACTGTTGGTCCTATAATGCTCACTGCCAACCTTGACAGTGCAATAAAGTGTGGAGGTCTCCGAATATTTATCACAGAAGCATATGGCATGCTGCGTTGACACTAAATGCCTATGAAGCATCAAGCATGACGGATTTACATATTAAGTCCATGCAAAGATGCGAATAAACATTCAGCAGTGCGATTCACACGTTTGAGGTGGTGCGAAAGACGCGATTTGGGGGAATGAAGCGGTGCGAGTTGTGCGTTTTGCGCAATTGAAGGCAGATTTATTTTTAAAAAAATGAAGGTGATGTTGTTGTTGTCCCGAGGGGAAATCCTCTTGCCGACAGCAGGCAACAGCTCATCAAACTGGGCTCTGCTCAGTCTGAAGCCCCACTGAAAGCCTCCATCATCCAAGTATAGTTTCTGGAGGATTTGATAAACTCACAGAGCTGTGCGCATCTCTGAAAGGATCCAGTGGACTCAGACGCGGCGCCAATCTAATCTACGCTGTTTTTCAACCTTCCTAAAGCACATAAAGCACAACTACTATCTCAATAAAATCCATGTTAGCCATTTAGCATGAAGCTAGATTCACCGCGAATCCGCATCTATTGTGAAGTGAATTTGACGCGCAAATGAAGCGAGTAAACTCAAAATGTTCATGCGTCTATTTATACGTGAATAGCGCGATTTATTCGCACATGCCGCATCTGGTGTGAACACAGCAATAAAAGTTTCGAAATCAATCTGAATGGTAAAGTGGAATAGTTTTGTTTGAATTGTACTATTTTTTAAATAAATTGAATTGGAAAATTATATAGTGTCGATGTATGTGTATATGTGTATATATAATGGTGGGCCAAATTTAAAGGATACCATAGGCCCTAGTTTGTGCATCTCTGATCTAAACAGTGTTTTAAACATGATAAAAGTGTGTTGAGAAAGTGACATGGTTGGTTTATGCTGTTGTTTTCTTTCACAGACTCCAGCTGTGGGACGAATGGAGTGGGAAAGTTTGGAGATTCGTCATCAGAGAACCGATCCATTTTCCTGAACAACACAGAGAGTTCGGACAAATCACCGGTGAGGACGTACAGCACAAACATCTGTCCTGACAAATAATCTGCACTCGTGACATGCTGTTTAGGACATCACCTGTGATCAGTGCTCATGCTGGTGATGACCTGCCGCCTGGCCATTCATTACTGATGACGGATAAATAAACATGAGAATAGAGTCGGAAGGAAACATTTTAGATGTAGTTAGATTTAGTTGCAGCAACAAAAGGAAAATTTTAAGGATTTTTTCTACAATGCCATTTTATTTTTTTATGCATTTGTTTACGTAACAAAAAAAAACAACAATATATGTATGTTTTGTACTTCACCTAAATGATTACCTAAATGATTTACCATTGCTAAATGCCAAAATAATGAAAATTTTTTTAAAATTAATTTCTAGACAGTCAAAAGTTTACACACATTTCCTTGGTATTGTTTTAGCTTTGCTTTTAAACTGCATAACTTTGTTCAAATGTTTTGGGTATCCTTCCACAAGCTTCTCACAAAAGTTTGCAGGAATTTTGGCCCATTCCTCCTTACAGTATTGGTGTAACTGAGTCAGATTTGTAGGCTGTCTTGCTCACACAAGCTTTTTCAACTCTGCCCACAAATTTTTAATAGGATTAACATCAGAGCTTTGTGATAGCCACTCCAAAACATTCACTCTGTTGTCCTTAAAGCACATTTTAACCAATTTGGCAGTATGCTTAGGGTCATGGTCTGTTTGACAGACCCATTTGTAGCCAAGTTTTAATTTCCTGGCTGATGTCTTGAGGTGTTGCTTCAGTATTTCTTCATGATGCCGTCTATGCTGTGAAGTGGACCATTCCCTGCTGCAGCAAAACAGCTCCACAAAATGATACTGCCGCTCCCATACTTCACAGTTGGGATGGTGTTCCTTAGGCTTGTAAGCTTTCCTCTCTGTCCTCCAAATGTAACACGGGTCATTACGGCCAAACAGTTCTCTCTTAGTTCCATCAGACCACAGGACTTGTCTCCAAACATTTTACTTTTTCCCAGTGTAATTTAGCAAATTGTAATCTGGCCTTTTTGTTGATTCTGGCTTGTTGATTTTTCCATGTTGTCACAGAAGGAAGCAGTGTGTTTGAGGTTTTCCTTAAATACTATTCTACAGTTTTGCCTCCAATTAACTCAAATGTTGTCAATTAGCCAATCGTAAAACTTCCAAAACCTTGACACCATCATCATCATCTAAGCTTCAGAGGCATAATAATCTTATTGTCTGTAAACTTGACTTTTAAGAAAAGTTATTATAATTTCTCAAAAAATATCTCTTAAATTAATTTCCAGAGTTTAATCCTTTTTTAAAGTAATTTTGCATTCAAATTTTTCGGCTTACTTTCAAATGATGCTATTGTGTTTGTTTTACAAATTTAATGTGGTTTTTATTTTACAGATTTATTTATTTAAATTTTTTTTTACTTAGTTTTGGAAAAGTCATGGAAATAAGTTGAGCAAGTATCTGTATACTTGAATATAGGGCTGAACAATATATTGTTTGAGCATCGATTATCGCAATCTGTGTATCTGCAATAGTCACATTGCAGGAATAGATTATTTATTAAAGATGAAAAGATAAAGATATTATTGTATAAATTTATTTATACATTGATAGCCATGTTATTTTACGTTTGATTGTTCAATTCCTATATTTCAATACTGTTAAACTCAAAGAAAACTTTTATTTTTGCTCTATTGTTTTTTTTTTATTACTTGTAATTTATTATATTTTTATGCACCACATAGAAAAAGACTTGATCACCGCAGTCGATATAATTAATGAAATATTTTCAAAAAGGGCTATTTAAATCAACTGATGAAAATATTTTCATTTCGCAGTGTATATTGCAGCAAAACAAAATATCACAATTTAGTGTTGTCATGATATTGGAATTTGAACAGCCATTTCCCACTAACATTTCAGCACTGTTGAGTGCGTTCTTAAACAGTGCTGATTTGCCATTGTGTTCACGTGCTCAAAAGAAATGATCGACAAAATAATAAATTATTTCTTTTTTGTAAGCTAAACATCAGGTTTTATTCTACAGATTTATACATTTTTTAAGTTAAAGTTAAAACATTTAAAATAATTTAAAACATTGGGATTTTTTGTTTTAAAATGAAAATAAACATTTTTGAAACAGCACTTTTTGTTATTTTATTTCTATTTCTATTTAATTATTTTTATTGTATTTCTTTTCAATGAGAAGAAATGCAATCAGTTGTTCACAGAATAAGACCAAAGTTAAATTTTACTTAAACGCAAAACTATGAAAAGTAAATCCTGATAAACTGAGAATTTTCAAATGATGTTTAAAATGTCTCTTTTTTTTCTTTTTTCTGTTTTTCAGATAGTGTATTTTCAAATAATGTTTTTTATTTATGTTGCATATTTGTAATATGGTCGTTTTGTATTCATATTTGTGGTGTTTTTATTTTATTTTACTTTATTTTATTTTATTATATTTTACAAAAAACTACTATCTGACCGACCAAGTTAAGCCTTTAAATTGCACTAAGCATTTGTAAAATAAGTAGTAAAATATGATGTACTGTTATCATGACAGACAAATTATTAAAACATAATTTTAAAATGTGTTTGATACAAATTTTTATTTCTGTTGACAACATTTTTATTTTAAAATGAAAATAAATGTAATCATTAGTTCACAGAATGACCAAAAATTAATTTTACTAAAAAGTATAACTTTAAATCATAAATCCAGAGATAAACTGAGAATTTTCAAATAGTCTCTTACATTTTTTTTTGTATTTATTTATTTTAATTTAGTTTTTAAATACTGTATTCTCAAAATAATGTTATATATTTATATTGCAAAGTTGCAATATTGGACTGACATCATGTTTTATTATTATATATTTTTTTTTACACCATGGCCTATTTGTTTTGTTTACCCAAATCACCAATAGCGCATGTATTTGGACTGTGGGGGAAGCAGGAGCACCCTGAGTAAACCCACACCAACACGGGGAGAAGATGCAGTCTCCTCACAGAAATGCCAACTGACCCACTCGAACAAGCAATCTTCTTGCTGTGAGGCGATAGTGCTAACCACTGAGCCACCGTGCTGCCCTGACATCTTACATGTTGGTAAAACTGCGCATTAATTGTTTCTGTGTGTGTGTGTTAACAGAAGCGGGAGAAGGAAGGAGAGGAGAACGGAGGTGCACAGAAAGACGACAGCAGTCAGAAGAAGGATGGTGCGGTGGACTCATCGTTTGTGTTTGGCCAGAATATCAAAGAGCGAGCGAAGGTCAGCTCTGACTCATTCCTCTCATTCTTTATCCAAAGCAGCAAATTGGCTCCACATAGGTTCCCTCGGCGTGTGTTTGTGTTTATTTCTCAGATTATGTTACCGTGTTTTTTCCTCCACAGTTGGAAGAAAACAGCACGAACAGCGACTCAAAAGACTCCACACAAGATCCTGGCAGCACCAATTATTTTTTGCAGTACATGGGCAGCTCCAGGTAACTGATTTTTTATATTAATGTACAGGGTTCATACTGTAGCACACAGCTGGACGATATGGAAAAAATGCAATCTCGATTAATTCTTTCCCATATTGAGCAAAAACGACATATGCAGTTGAAACCAGAAGTTAACATACACTGTATAAAAAAAAGCACATAACCATTTTAAAAAGTCAGATGTTAATGTGACCAAACTTTTTCTCTTTTACGTAAGTTAGGATTATCAAATGTGTTTCTGTTATGCTTAATAGCAGAATGATGAGATATTTTTTGAGAAATTGTTATAACTTTTCTTGAAAGTCAAGTTTACACACAATAAGATTATTACGCCTCTGAAAAAGCTCAGATGATGATGATGGTGTCAAGGTTTTGGAAGTTTCTGATTGGCTAATTGACAACATTTGAGTTAATTGGAGGCACAACTGTAGAATAGTTTTTAAGGAAAACCTCAAACACACTGCTTCTTTCTGTGACAACATGGAAAAATCAACAAGCCAGAATCACCAAAAAAGACAGATTACAATTAGCTAAATTACACTGGGAAAAAGAAAAATGTTTGGAGACATGTCCTGTGGTCTGATGGAACTGAGAGAACTGTTTGGCCGTAATGACCAGTGTTACATTTGGAGGACAAAGAGGAAAGTTTACAAGCCTAGGAACACCATCCCAACTGTGAAGTATGGGGGCGGCAGCATCATGTTGTGGGGCTGTTTTGCTGCAGGAGGGACTGGTCCACTTTACAGCATAGACGGCATCATGAAGAAAGAACATTATGAAGAAATACTGAAGCAACATCTCAAGACATCAGCCAGGAAATTAAAACTTGGCCACAAATGGGTCTTCCAAACAGACCATGACCCTAAGCATACTGCCAAATTAGTTAAAATGTGCTTTAAGGACAACAGAGTGAATGTTTTGGAGTGGCCATCACAAAGCCCTGATGTCAATCCTATAGAAAATTTGAGGGCAGAGTTGAAAATGCTTGTGAGCAAAATCACAAATCTGACTCAGTTACACCAATTCTGTCAGGAGGAATGGGCCAAATTTCCGGCAAACTATTGTGAGAAGCTTGTGGAAGGAGACTCAAAAGATTTGAACAAAGCTATACAGTTTAAAAACTAAAAAAAAAAACAAGGGAATGTGTGTATACTTTTGACAGAAATGAATACAAAATTCTCAAAAAAACAAACAAACTCATTATTCTGGCAGTTAGCAAATGTAAATCATTTAGGTAATCCTAACACACCTGAAATAGTAAACGTTTAGTATGATTTATCATCAGACATTTAAAAAAAAATGGTTATGTTCCTTTTCTTAGTGTGTATGTAAACCTCTGATTTCAATTGTATTTCAGTATCAGTTGTTAATGCTTCCAGATTTAAAAGAGTACCCCAACAATGACTGAAGCCACAAAAACGAGAGGGTCCATTAAATAGAATGACCTTTTTTTTTGTGGTTGATAATGCTTGACGAGCGCAAATTCGTTACATCTCTAATATCAACACACTTCTAGATTCTCATTGTTGCACATTTCTCAGCCTCTGTTACTCTTTACCTCGCACTTTTGTGTTAACATTTATTATTATTTATTAAGGATATGTGTTTTCACATTCTGATTCCAATGCCTGATTATTAAACTCTTAAGCTGACTATAAATAGTTAAATTCAATTCAATTCACCTTTATTAGTATAGCGCTTTTACAATGTAGATTGTGTCAAAGAAGATCATAGCAAATTAAAGCAGTGTCAGGGCTCAACAATAAGGACTGCCCGATGGCCCGGGGCCAGCGTGTGAGACGCTCAGGACTGACCTGATCGGGTCACTGCTGCCTTGTTGCTAAAGTTTAATTTGCCTGTGACTAGTTGTCAATTGCGTGCAAATACATTTTTAAAATTGAGAAACAGTTCGTATTTTCAAGCCTTCAAATGCTACCTTCTCGGTTTTCCTTATCTGATTGGATGTTGTGAGCACGTTATTAGTACAGCGAAGAGACAGCAACATGGCGGTAACATCAAATGATGATGCTAAAGGAAAACATTTGTTTCTAACGTCTTGGAAGCAGACATATACCAGGGTACACCACAACTAAAAAAATATAAGTGATCTTTTGTACAGTTTGCCGTCAGTTTGGCAGGTCTTTAGCCGTCTTTTGTTTCAAAACACTTAGAATTTTGCTCATTACACATTTATAATTTTTTAAAAATATTTAAATTCTATATTTACAAACATTTTGACACATTTTATTTTTATTTGTGGCTAAGAAATAGCTAGTAACTTTTTTTTTTGGTGGGGCCAGTGAAAATATTGTCAGGGCAAGTAAAAATCTGAACCACTGGTTCGATTGGGCCAGTAGAAAAAATCCTTAGCGTTGAACCCTGTGTGTAGTTCAGTTTTCAGAGTTTATGTTCAGTTTAGTTTAGCTCAGATCAGTGTGGTTCAATAATCACTACTGAGAGTCCAAACACCGAAGAACAATCCATCGATGCGCTTAAATGAAATATTTTAAACACTAAAATATATTGTGTTATTTGGAAGCGTTCACTTGCATTGTGATGATATTATATTGTCTTAAAATGGTCTTAAAATGACAGGAACGTCATTTATCGCAATATATTTTGGTGCAATATATTGGACAACAAAAAATAGACATCGTGACAGGCCTAGTGTCACAGTGTATTTGTTACCGGGAGTAGTATAATCTATACTTCACAATGGAATTATAGATGTTATAGTGTATATCCTTCACAAATTTAGTGTATTCATTTTTGTCTAATAAAAAGAAAGGACTGTTCAATAGACATCTGTGAATCTGTCTGCGTTTAAAGTCTGTCTCCAGTGTGATGTCCTGTAAATCTGCTTCTGTTTGTTCTTACAGCTCCAACAATGCCACCAACAGCTCGGATAAAGGATCCAAGTTTGTTTTTGGCCAGAATATGTCGGAGAGAGTGCTGGTGAGAGATGCTTTTGGGTGCAAACTGTTCAGCTTTTAAAGGCACAATATGAACGATTTGTTTTATTAAAATGTTCAAAATCCTCTGGAACAGGCATGTCCAGACTCGGTCCTGGGGGGCCGGTGTCCAGCAAAGTTAAGTTCCGACCCCAATCAGACACAGCTGGCCAAGCTGATCAAGCTCTTACTAGGCAGTCGGTCCTCCAGGACCGAGTTTGGACACCCCTGCTCTAGAACAACAGATGTACAGTTGAACTCAAAATAATTTGCCCTCTTGTGAATTTTTCCCAGATGATGTTTAACCGAGCCAGGAATTTTTCACAGTATTTCCTTTAACATTTTTTCTTCTGGAGAAAGTCTTGTTTGTTTTATTTTGGCTAGAATAAAAGCAGTTTAAAATTGTTAATAAACAGTTTAATGTCAACGTTATTAGCCCCCTAAGCCATATTGTTGGTATACAATGACTTGCCAACTTTTACAATAAGCAACATTAAAATGCATTCATCGGATTATTTTGTAATCGTCAGAGGTGAATAAACAATTTTTGTGTAAATGTTTTTAGAGCCCCCCAAAAGGAGGAGAAGTGTCAGCAGAGGCCAGTAAAGAGGTTTCCGCTCCAGTATCAGAGCCGTCATCACAAGAGGCCACACCGGAGAAAAGTAGGTGGCATTTAGTAAACATGACAGATTTATTTTCAGTGTATTTTGTACTCCATGTAAATCTATGTTCTTTTATATATATATATATATATATATATATATATATATATATATATATATATATATATATATATATATAAATTATATTATTAGAAATTATATTATTTTAAATTATATTATATACATTTAAATTTTTTTATTGTTTCATATGAAATGAGTAATAACAAATTTTATAAAGTACCAACAATATTGCAAATTATTATACAGTGGTCCGTCGTTAATCGCAGGAGTTACGATTTAAAAATAACCTGCAAACGTTCATCGCTGTCAGTAAAAGGTTCATAAAGCTTTTTAGCTTTTGTGTGGATAATGTTGGCATCCAGCGTAATATTCCTTTTGCTGCAGTCAGTGATCCACGAAGTGAAAGCAGACTCCATACTTAAGGGGGTCGCACACCGAATGCGTCACGCACATGACAGTTGGAAGTAACACACACCAGATAAGCACATTCGCATGTTATTTAAAATGAAATTATTCAGATGGGGCTCTGTGGTGCGGCTGAAATATGAACAGTGTCCTGAGTCGTAGCTGGGTACTGCAGACAGCCTCCGACTTGCAGCGCTGGTGTGCGTACCCTGATATAAACCTATGTTTACAATTCTAAAATCCATGGAGCGGCACATCCAGTGTGGAACCACCTTTACGATGGTTTTGCTGCGGACAGTTAAAACCCTTGTTTGAACTCACACTGCTAGTGATTGAAGATATGTTCATTTGGCAAGCTGAGGGCATTCTGTACTGAACAGGAGACACTGAGGAGATTGATTGACAATGGTTTACAGCCAATCTGGACGCAGAACAAAATGAAATGTCATACTCAAAAAGTATGTCAAATTACATTCAAAATAAAATCCGCAAAGCTGCAAGACTGCAAAATGTGAACCGTGTTATAGCGAGGGACATTTGTATAGCAAAATATATAAATGCATAATATATGTCAGTTTTAACAAATTGGTGTTTGACAAACTTTTGTAATAAGATATTTAATAAAATTTTAAATATGAATACAACAAAAAAAGTTTAATGAAACATTAAATTATAACAATTTAACAACAAAACCATTATAAAACATTGAATATCTTAGTATTAATTATTATTATTAAACTAATTATTTACATTAAATCATCAAAAGCATTACAATACAGCATTATAACAAAAATCTTTGATAAAATGTCAATAAAATTCCATCAGAATAAAATATATAAATACTTAATATATGTCGGTTTTAACAGATTAGTGTACGACAAAATATTGTTATATAAGATTTAAAATAAAATTCAAAATATTTAAAAGTATACAACAATGAATAAAAGTGTATTGAAACATTAAATTATAAAATATTTAATATGTTATTGACACATTATTTACATTAATTACATCAAAAGCATAACAATTATTGGTTATTGGTGTAATAACAAAATTATTTGATAATATTTCAATAAAATTCCATCAGAAAAATAAATGCTAATGTATAAGATTTATAATAAAATTATAAGTGTATACAAATGATACGAAACTAAATTGTAAAAGTGTAATGAAACATTAAATTGCAACAATTTAACAAAACCATTATAATATATTTAAAATTATAGTAATTATAACAAATTATTAACATTAAATCACCAAAAGCTAAACAATAAAGCATTATAAAATATTATTTGATAAAATGTCATTAAAATTCCATAAAAAAAAAATATGCTGATATATAAGATTCATAATAAAATTATAAAATAATTAGTGCTGTCAATCGATTAAAAAAATTAACTAATTAATCGCACCTTTTTAAAAAATTTAATCGCGATTAATCACATTTAAAATACTGAAACTTGTAATTTTGGCTATTTAAATGTAAAATTAATGTAAACGCAAGACTAAAAATATTTAAATTCAAAATATAATTGTTTAATAGAATTTTTGTTTAACTTGTAACACAGATTTCTTCATGTAAACAACATAACCACAATAAACCATCAAGATCCTGGCTTGACAGCCATATTTATTACAGAAATTAAAACACAGGCATGTTAATGACATTTAAATTTCAAAACAATCAGTGCCAATAAAGAAAACATTGATTTCCATGTTGGATTCTAAGTGGACTGCAAAAAAATGCCAAAATACAGGAATTGCAGATATGGAAAATGAAAAATTATAATAATAAACTATAGAATAAAAACTGTTGCACTCACTGTAAATTTTTATTGCTGTGAGTTGAGAACATTAATTATAGAGTAGAAACAATTTTGCTTAATCCTCCTTTACATTTATCAAGTTGCTAAGACAAGGAGTATCCTGCAAGTGCACAGAGACTCCCAAATGCCCGCAAATGAATGATAATTTCTCACAAACCGGTCTTAAATACATTGCACACCCCTCTCGCCCCTACTCAGATACGTCGCTCACTCCACCCCTGACACAGACACACACACAACGCGCTGCAGACGTTTTGGCCCCAACGGCCTTCCATACTGGAGCGACTCCCCTCAGATTCTACACGCATAATCACGTTCATCAAATTTGCTTAAACTAAGCGTCCTAAAGTATTACTGTATTTCACAAGGATTCTGACACAACAACGCGAAGCATACACTTTCGTTGCGTTTAATGAGGAAACACGCTAAACTTGGAGGGCTCATGCTGAAAGGCAGAGTAATGCCCTGTCTTTGACAGCTCGCAACTTCACCGCAGACTTTCTGAGTACATTCACATAAGACACCAATACTCCGATTTTAATATGATTAAGATAATACTCTTATTAAAAGTCTACCGTGTAGCCTAAGCAGCGATTTTATTACCTTAAAGGAACACAGAGTCACGAAATGCGGAGGATTTTCTTTCTGTTCACCATGCGGTATCAACTTACAACAGAAGTCAAAAGTTAAAAATGAAACACCTGAAATTGCATGAAACTTTGGAGAGCCTGGTGATGCGACTAATTGTTTTATACTGGAACTTGCCTTCAAAAAGTGCTTCCTTGGTCTTATCCACATTTATTGCATGTTGAACACAGGTCCACCACAACAGGAAGTAAAAAAAAAACCTGCAACTGTGTTAATTGCATAAATTTTTTTTCAGCGCTTTAATTATTTAAAATTAATTGCATGCGTTAACGCGTTAATTTTGACAGCATTTTTCTTGCCAGTTAATTTTGTTTTAATGAAACATTAAATTCTAATAAATTAACAAAAGCATTTTAATACAATCTTTAATAAATTAGCAAATAATTTACATATCAATAAAAAGCAAAACAACACGACTTTGTAACAAAATATTTCTTCTTATAATTCTTTCAGATCAATAATTCATAATGTATAATAAGATGTATAATGCAATTATAAATGCACAAATGATACACAATTAAATCAAAGTAGAATGAAGCATTAAATCACAAAATATGTCACTGTATCAGATAGAATCTGATACAGTAACCTCAACTCTTTCTGCATGTTGAGGAATGAAGTGTTTTTTCCTCTGTTTATTGTCAGATCACAGTGTGACAGAGTCTCTGGAGGAGTCAGCGGCCGCGTACACCAAAGCCACTGCCAAGAAGTGCATTCTGGAGAAGGTGGAGGTCCGTACGGGAGAGGAGGCGGAGAGCAACGTTTTGCAGGTCAAACACACAGTCTAAAGAAATTACTACAGAAAATAACCTCAACTCTTTCTGCATGTTTTAAAGTTTAACCCTTTCACACTTATAATTACACCGATGTGAGCAGCCTCGTAATTAACATCTAAAATTAAAATAGAAATGCACAATTTATAAGTGTTTTCAATTAAAAACAGACCGGTATTTTTTATTAACATGACGTATGCATATAATAAGGTACAGTATATGTCAAAAACATCAGTGCAATATCAGACAGCACCCGTGAGAACAGCACAGTTATATCGTTAACAGACTCATCCATGTCAAGCAGTGCGTGCGACAAAATTTTGGCTGATGCGCCTAGATTTTTTAAGTTAGGAGCACCGGTGCTACCAAGCAAAAAGGTTAATTTCGAGCCCTGCTAGCACTGTACGATATTGGAATCGGTTTTGATGGTATTTGATGGTTTTCTATAGAGTGTAATGCTGTGTTCAAACCGCACGTGGCATGTGCAAAAAAAGAAAGATGCTCAACCAGTTTACTTGCTTCATTGGCACGTTAAATTCGCTTTATTCGCGTGTCAAATTCACCTCACAATAAATGTGGATTCACGTTTAAAAGAGTAGCTATGCTTTAGGAAGGCTGAAAAACGGTAGATTCATACGGTGCCATGTCTGAGTCTACTAGATCCTTTCAAATGTGCTGCCAGATCTGTGAGTTCATCAACTCCAGAAACTGCCTGGATGATGGAGGCATTCAGCAGTGCTTTGACTGAGCCGAGCCCAGTTTGATGAATTGTTATAAGGTGTCGGCAAGAGGATTTTCCCTTGGGACACCAACAACAGGCCCTACGTCATAATCACACCCCTACAAGAGCAAGCTCCTGATTGGATAACGTGGCACGAATGTCGACTGAAGTTCAGATTTACCAACGTTTTATGTTTTATTTACATTTTTTTATAATTTTTTTTCGAGGTTTTCATCTTAAATAGATAGGAAAGTGTAGAGTATTGACAGGAAAGCATGGGGAGCAAAGAAAGGAGAAGGATCGGCATAGGACTGCGAGGCGGAAATCGAACTCGAGTTGCCGTGAACACCGGAGTACATGTGTCAGTGCACTAACCCCTACACCACTGGCACTGACCAGATTTTCCAACGCACAAAACGCTCAACTCAAAGCAAAATGCTTCATTTGTGCGAATCACGTCATAACAGCATAACAGGATTCAGGTATAAAAATTAAATAATCACAGTGCAAAAACCTTTACTTTTGCTTTGTCTTGTTTCTAGTCCAAATTTTAAAAAATTCTTCAATTAAATAAAAATTAAATAAAATTTAAATAAAATTAAATAAAAATATTGTTTTGTTTTCAACTTTTCCTTGTCAGTGAGGCTAGTAAAATAATCTTATTTTCGCAAATGAAACGAAAAAAAAAAAAAAAAAAAACAGACTATGAAACGAGAATTGAAAAAACGAGACAATTTCATATATATATATTTCTGCATAGATCTGCATAGATTTTGTAGCTCCTGGTCAACTTTACTTCAGGCTCAACATTGCATATCTTGCTATTGACTATTGTGGATGATCACATCGCAATATCAATGCTGAAACAATATATTGTGCAGCCCTATTGTATACTAAACAAAGGATCCAAGTTTGTTTTTTGGCCAGAATGTGTCCTAGAGAGTATTGATGAGAGATGCATTTGGGCTTTTTTTTTGGGATTATGTACGGTTTGTTTCATTACAGGGTGTGTACGTTTGACACCCCTTTTTTCAAAGCAAACGCAAGTTCATCAACATTGGAGTGCGTTGAGTGCACTATTCTGTGCTCTTGAATGGCTGTATTTAAATGTTTCTGTTGTATTTCGTCTGATACAAATAGCCAAATTGTTTATTACTGCAAATCTTGTAACTGCAAAATCTTGTACAATGTAACCTGCTCACCTAATGTTTATGTTTGTAATATTTATATTATTTGCTAATTAATTACCTCCTCATGTGGAAGTCTGAATCTGCATCTCATTTTTGAGTCTGCTACTGTCCACCGGAGGTCACATTTTGGTCACGGGCGCATACTTTTAGAGCCTTTCTGACTGAATGAATGAAATGTGCTGTGAAATATAGTTGGCTAAAGTGACTTTGGGCGGCTTATGCAGTGTTTAGACTGCATGATTTTCAAAGTAGTCGTGTCACAGATGTTTTCACACTGCATGACTAGCTGGGCTAGTGTTTCGTCGCTGCTTTGTTTACACTGCAAGATGGATCGGTGACAGGGGCTTTCCCATTGCATGACTTTACAATAGGAACAATCGCTGACAACTTCGTCCAAACTACGTCTCACAACCCAAAACACGTAGTATATCTTTTGTTTTTAACTACATAACGAGAAAGAAGTCTTTAATGGGGTAGAAAATGTACATATTTGCTCACCTGGCTTTGAAGGAAATTAGCAATTTCTCCTCAACTTTCTTTTTTAACTTTCTGTATGAAACGTCAATCAGACACGGGTGCTCCTGTCAAACCTCCACTAGTTTTTCTTCCATTTCTTGGGTCCGAATAAGCCAAAAATGAGCGCTTTTAACTTCTCTTCCAACCTCCCGTTGGCCTGCAGGCACACACACAAACGCACAATTATTTTCCGTCAAAACTCATTTCTCACGGCATGATTTGAATCGCTGACAGCTCCAGATATTTAGCAAGCCAAATATCTCACAGGCATCAGCGACTCATCTGCAATTCTATCAGATCACGTCTTTGATAGTTCATACTGTGTGAGTGTCACTCACCGATTTACCCTTAATTTCAGGCATTTTTTGGCGATTTCTCAACCTGTCGGTGAGTCAAAATCGGGGCTAAAGTCATGCAGTCTGAACTCGGCATTAAAGGGGACCAAAACAAAGACAGACGTTCTGGCACACATTTTCAAATCAGAATATCTGACTTCGTTTTTGTTTATCTGAAAAACAAGGCTGTTCACTTAGCATGTTTCTTAAATGTCTGCTATATACATCCTATGGTATTTTTATGCTTTAAGAGTTGTTACGATTCTTGATGGCAATTTGTCTAGGGTATTAAAAGGAGTAACATAAAGATGACCAAAGAATAAACTGATGATGAAGAATGGCAAGAGAAAACACCAAACAACACATTAGCACCGCAAAATATTTATTGCTCTCACATTATTTACAATATTTACAAACAATAAGATAAAGTTGAAAACAACCAAGACAAACAGGAGAGGGAACTGAAGTTTGCGCATACAAACCAAAGAAATAAATATAACAAAAACATTCCCCTAATCTCCTCCCCAATCCAAATAAGAAAATAACAATATGAAAAGAGAAGCGCCCTGAACTTACTCTAACTAATAAATAAAAATACAAAATTAGCACACTTCGCTAACTAGTGTCTATACATAAATAATCCAGCGTGCAAATATATATATGTCACGTGACTTACTATGTTGTTCTAGATCTCCCTTGTCAAGTCACAGAAGGTTTTTGAGTGGAGCAATAGCGGGCTAGAGATGTAGAAACACTCGTCAGAACTCTCAAACAAATCTCACTCAAAGTCAACAGTTAATCTCACTCAAAGTCAACATCAGTAAATCTCAATCAAAGTACACATCAGTAGCAGCGACAACGCGCACGGTCACCACCAAACAGACAACGCGCCAAAACAACAACAACAGCTGATCTCTCCCCTTTGCCGCTTCCGTTTTTAAAGGGCTCTGCAACGAACGTGATTGGCTGAGAGAGAAGTCGTCATCGCACAGTTGATTAGGATTGGCAGTCCTGTCAGCCAATAGTGCTCCAAAGTAGGCGGTACTTGAGAAAATGACAGGGCCGGTACAGAGGGGGAGAGAGAGAGAGAAAGAGATAGAAACAGAAAGAACATACACACAGCAAAACTGTGCGGTTCATAACAGAGTCTAAAACTTACAGCACCTTTAAAACATTCAAAATCCTGGAATGGGTCGATCCAGTTTTCTTGGTGCTATTCATTTATTTAACCTATTTTTTTGGGTGGGGGGTGTTACTTTGTAAACAATGATGGGACAGGTCAATAAATGATGTTTATTTTTTACGCAGTCATCATCTCTGTTTTGTAAAGAAAATGAGGGACAAGTGAATTCATTTTTAGGTGTAGTTTATACAGAATTTTCTTGCCATTTTTTTGTATAAAGAATTGAACTGAATTAGCAGCCAATTAGTTTTTAGTGCCAATCAATATTTTGCCAAATGCTGCAGCTTATATTAAATTGTGTGCTTTTTAACCATCTTTTGACACTTTCTTGCCCATTTGTCTTTTAATGTAAGTCCATTGCTGTAAATATGTAAACTGAGGCACAAGTCTGAGATATCTACTGTGGTTATTAAAGATAAGCCCAAAACCAGTGCCGTATTCGAGTGAAAGCTCCTGTAATCTTGATGTGTGTGGCGTCTCTTGTCTCCACAGATGCAGTGTAAGTTGTTTGTGTTTG
Organism: Danio rerio; assembly: GCF_049306965.1. Lineage (NCBI taxonomy): Eukaryota > Metazoa > Chordata > Actinopteri > Cypriniformes > Danionidae > Danio > Danio rerio. The sequence continues at coordinate 57,176,801 of NC_133177.1, forward strand.
ATAAGCCGGTTCAGTCGTGGGTGGAGCGAGGTCGTGGCTTGCTCAGACTCAATGACATGGCGTCCACAGATGACGGCTCGTTACAGTCCAGATTAGGTAAGAGTTAAAGAGTCAGTGGTGTCTTCATCCTCTTCCCTTTTATTTATTTATTTATTTATTTCCTCTTTGTAAATTTATTTAGTAGCATTATTTAACCAGGAAGTCTTACTGAGATTTCAAATCTCCTTTACAAGAGAGACCTGACCCATGCATTCATTCTCCTTTGGCTTCGTCTCTATTTAACCGTGGTTGCCACAGTGGAATGAACTGCTAATTATTCCAGCACATGTTTTACGCTGCGGTTTCCCTTCCAGCTGCAACCCAGTACTGGGAAACAACCATTCACTCACTCTCATACACTACGGGCAATTCTCTTATAGCGCATGTCTTTGGACTGTAAACCGGAGTACCTGAAGTAAACCCACGCCAACAAGGGAAAACATGCAAACTCCACGTAGAAATGCCAACTGACCCAGCTGAGGCTCGAACCAGCGACTTTCTTGCTGTGAGGCTACAGCGCTACCCACTGCACCACCGCGCCGCGCAATAAAATTCAAATTAGATTTATTTCTAAAAGAAAAGCCAAGCTTCAGTTTTACTTCCTATTTCAGCTTCGGTTTCATATCAGTTTGACTGTGTTCATCTTAGAGCTGGCCGATTATCCGATTTACTGTATAAAGGCAGTTCTAGTAAACCTCCAGCAAGTTCTTTACGATGGAGCAGTATTTACTACACAGTTGTAGATAAATTAAAGGTACAGTGCTCATATTAAATGACAAAATTACATTGTTGTCTTGGGAAGTCAAATATAAATTGTGTAAGGCACTCACCGAGATATCGAATTGAACCGAATAGATAGCATGATAATTGTAACAAAACCATGAGGCCAACCCTACTTTGCGAAAAGCCACTTGGATGAAAAAGAAATCAAGATAATTTGTCTGTAGCTATGTTTCCATTCAAAAATGCTAAATAAATGTATGCGTAAAACTGGAATATCGCATAAAAGACTTGTGAATAAAGCAGCGTTTCCATCCAACAAGTCGAAGAGAACAAAATAACTTCCTGATTAACTGGCGCCAAATATCAACAGTAAAACCGGAATTTGCTGCGGTAGGAGAAGCTGCATGACTCTTTTCCTTATTTAATGACTTCCGCCTCATAGATAAATGCCGAAACGCAGTGAGACGTGGAGCACAGTCGCTCTCGACTGTTCAGGAGGTCATTAATAATATAATAACACTAATACTGAAATGGTGAAGGAGTTTTAGAATGACCAAAACAACATTTCAGATGTTCTACAGTGTGCTCAGCCTGCTGGTTTGTCCATTCACACACAATATCATCACATGATCTCTTATAAGAAGAATCACATGACCTTTTTTAATGCGCATACTGAAATTTGTTTCTGTAAAAAAGTTTCCATCATAGTTTATGCGCATCTTTTCTTATCAAATATAAAGTTTATTTAGGAAACGTTGCTTTATTCGCACTTTTTTATGCGATAGTCCAGTTTTGCGCGTTAATTTAATTTGCATCATTGGATGGAAACATAGCTAATGACAGCTATTTGTCACTTCTCCATAAATTGAAGTACATTTTTTCTCCAAACTCACTTCAGTCATGTGTTTGAAATCAATCCTTCTGTAAGATGATTCTGTAGTCGTGTGATTATTAGTCCTGTTTAATTAATGAAAGCAGTTAAATCTGTTTATAATGCACCACTGTTGGGATTTTCTGGGTTGTTTCTTCATTGGTGTTTGGGGTTTCTGCACAATATCGCCCTCTGGCTTTCTTCTGAGGAGATTGACTACTAGTGACAGAACCGAGCTTTCCTGACAAGATGTACATCACAATCGCTGCTTTGCTCAATCATGTTTAAATTTGATCTTTTTTTTTTTGTCTAGCCCTACTTAACCCTCATCCTCATGTCTGTGTGTGTGTTTCTGCAGTCATGCGCACACAGGGCAGTCTGCGGCTCATCCTCAACACAAAGCTGTGGCCTCAGATGCAGGTGGATAAAGCCAGTGAGAAAAGTGTTCGCATCACAGCCATGGACACTGAGGATCAGGGCGTCAAGGTCTTCCTCATATCGGTATGATGGACACGCACATTTTAGGCTGAATGAGCAATGCTTTTGGGTTGTTTATCTGTTAATTATTGTAATGAGTGGTACGGTATGGTTCGATATGCTTTTATGGCCGTTTCCACTGTCAAAAGGTACCAAAAAGCAAACCGTACCATGCCACTTTTTGGGTACCCTTTCTAAAGGGCACCTAGCACAACAAAAGGATGTAAAAAGGCGGAGCTAGATGTGCATCTGAACGCTATTTGTTTACAGAGAAGCGTCACTAGCGTGTACAGGAGAATGAAAACAAGAAAGCGCCTTTTTAAATGCACAGCGTAATAATATATACATATAATAACGAGCCACGGTCGACCCAAGCTCAAACAAACCTTGTCATCGTCTTGATGAACAGCCACAAAGCCAAGAAGAAAGGCAGAATCCACCCTGTGCCCTGTTGTTTATAAGGCCGTCTAAAGTGCGAGCGGTTTTGCTTTCTTGCTTGCGCTCGCGTGCATGACTATGTTTAAAATAACGATAATAACGTGCGCACGATTATTGAAGCGCTTCTAACATCTGATCCTTTCAGAAACAGGCAAACATCAGAGTGACGAAAAACAAAGGAGAAGCTAAAAAGCAAAGGAGTGAATGATTCTTTCAGCAACCTAAAACATAAACAAACTGCCATGTTTAACTATTATCAACACCTTTTGGACTATTATGAACTCTGAATGACAGAAGTACTTTCGAACAATGTTAACGTTACATGTGCTGGTGAAGATTATAGATACAGATAAAAGGTTTGCTCTGACTGTGGACTATATGTTGTGTGTTGTTTTTTAACCCAAATAAGGATTAAATGTCTGCTGTGTGTAGTTTATCTCTAACTGGTATCAAATCGGAGACTTTAAGGGTCTGTATGTGTTTATATACGTTCATTTCTTCATTTATTGTCTAGATTGCAGACGTTACAGTAGGCTATTTCGCACCGCCATTGATCTGCAGTTATAATCAAATTATGTTCATAGAAAAGTTAGTAATAAACATTTATACACAAGTTTTTATATGTATAAAGCCTCTGTTTTGTGAGAAGTGCTTCTCATATGAGATGTGAAAGACCAGTATAGCATTACTGTAGACATTTTCTCGAGCAAGAATGACGTTAACTGAAACTTTGTTGTACACCACGCCCACCATTGGTACCCTTTTTGCAGTGGAAATGCAAGCCTGATCAAGGTGACTCGTACCAACCCGTACCGTACCCCTCAGTGGAAACGGGCCACAGAAGATAACTCTCGGGGATCAGGTTTTCTTGTGTGTCATATACATATATATATATATATATATATATATATATATATATATATATAGACACACACACACACAATAGTTACCAAATAATGTTCATATGAATCCAGGTATTTAAATATGTTTTTATAATTTAAATTGTTTATTCTAAGTTCTTTTTTTAGCAGTACAATTTTGAATGTAATAATTTAATATTATATTAAAAAATGATATATATTATTTTATTTAAAAGCGCCTTTATTGTAATGTATGTTCTGCCGTGTGTCCTCAGGCAAGCTCTAAGGATGCTGGTCAGCTGGCTGCAGCGCTGCATCACCGAATTCTGGCCCTAAAGAGTCGTGTGGAGCAGGAGCCCGAGAGCACGCCAGCTCCGGCTGAACCAGAGATCCCGCAGTCCAACGAGGACGACAGCGACGACGACCAACCCGCTAACAGCAACAGCAGCGGCGGCGGCGGCACGGGCAACTCCACCGCCAGCGGTACAGGCCTTTAGCTCTAATCAGACTCTGCAGGATTACACCATCGCTGAATTGAACGCAAAATCAAGCAACATTTCATTTTTGAGTTTGCATTTTTGTCACGTCATAACTAGGGTTGGGTATCGCTTAGGATTATTTCGATACCGGTGCCAAATCGATACTTTTACAGCGGCATCAGTGCCAAAACAGAGCTTGATACTTTTGAGCCACAAAATTGTTTAATAAATTAATAAATGTAATAATTTTAATTGAACCGTAAAATAAAAGGCTTTTGACTGTGTTGGACATCAGTAATCTAATGATTTGCCTTAATCTGAATAAGACAATAATATGATTAAGGTGTTTGCATAAGTTGCTTTTAAATGTTCCTTTCATGATCCCATTTACATATTATAGCATATATATCAATTAACTTCATAGTGTCACGGCCCTCTCCAGCGTTTCCTCGACAGTATTTTACAGAGCATTATGTTATTTATGACATTACATGTACATCAATATTTACAGCCTTTGGCGTGAAGCTCTAAATTGAGCTCAGGTACACTCTGTTTCCACTGATCATTCTTGAGATGTTTCAGCAGCTTAACTGTAGATCACCTGTGGTAAATTCAGTTGATAGGACTTGATTTGAAAAGGCTTACACCTGTCTGTATAAGGTCCCAGGGTTGACAGTGCATGTCAAAGCACAAACCAAGCACGAAGACAAAGGAATTGTCTGTAGACCTCTGTGACAGGATTGTCATGAGGCACAAGGCTGTGGAAGGTTACAGAAAAATTTCTGCTGCTCTGAAAGTTCCAATGAGCACAGCGGCCTCCATCATCCGTAAGTGGAAGATGATTGGAACCACCAGGACTCTTCCTAGAGCTGGCCGGCCATCTATCCTGAGTGATTGGGGGAAGAGGGCATTAGTCAGGGAGGTCTGAGCTTCAGCGTTCTTATGTGTGGAGAGGAGAACCTTACAGAAGAACAACCATCTGTGCAGCAATCCACCAATCAGCCCTGTATGGTACAGTGGCTAGACGGAAGACACTCCCTGCCTGGAACTAGTGGCACTGAAATTCATATGCTTATTCGGTCTGGTGCATAACGCTTACCTAGATACTGGTGGCACAATAGCACCGGGTTTTGGTACCCAACCCTAGTCATAACAGTCTTGTGCATGTGTCCATTGAAATTTGACACCATGATTTCAGTATTGAGTTTGACTGTAAGCTAATAATAAGTGTTTTCTTTCAGGTAACTGTGAGACCAGCGAGCCCCCGGCGTCTGAGAGCACATAGCACCCAAACCTCCGCTCGCCCCCCCCTGCAGGGTTTTAGCGCAGACGTCTCTGCGGGACAGTCCTACATTTGGGACGGACCCTCAGACGGACACGGAGTTATCTCTCTCCCCCCTCCCCCCCAAAAAACCCCCTCTGTAGTTCATTTTCCCCTCCGACATTTATTATTGTAAATCTGGAGTTGTTTCGTTTTTGTTTTTTTTATCATTACGTTGGTTTTTAGTTGTTGTTTTTTCCTCTTGGACTGCAAATAAACAAACAAATTAAAAAGACAACAAAAAAAAGGAAAAAAAAATAATAGAGACTTTTCCATGTATGGCTTTGGACTTGGTCGCTCATCATATTGATGAGTGTGAGGGTGTTTCTCTCTCCACGGCTCGACAAGACTGCAGTTTCTACAGTGGGACCGTTTTTTTTACTCATTCTCTTCGTCTCTCTATCTCTCTTTCTATTGGCTGGCTTCATCGTGACCTTGCCGCGTCATCACGCTCATCGGCCAATCAGCTGGCTAGAGCTGCAGTCACATGACCTCCTCCTCTCTCTCTCTCTCTCTCTCTCTGTGTACGCTGTGGTTTCTCCCCGATTTCTGCCAGTTTGATGAGCATCTCCTGGATGTGTTCACTTTCTAGGGACAAGCTGACACTCTTAATAGTCTGCTATAAGATGGTAGTTAGATTTCTCATTGGTGTTAACAAATAAAGGACTTAACCGGCACACAGACTCGTGCTGTTTCTAGATCTCGCCGCCCCTGGGAAAGAGAAAGACAGAAGTAATCACCCAAATGTCAGTTCTGTTGGGTTATTTTTTAGCCACGGGAGTTTACCCTTTACATCTGAAACATTTTCAAGGAAAAAAAAAAAGCAGCGTTTGTTTTTATTTTCCATCTTCTGAGGGTTTGTATTGTGTTGGCCTTTTTTTAAAAGAAGACACAGATATTGGTTTACTACTATATTAACTTTTTATCCATTTACATGTGATTGGAGACATCCTGTCAGAATAATGTGTGTTGGCAGTTTTGAGTGCATTTAGACAGTAAAAAAAACAAAAGGACAAAAAAAAACAACAACAACAAGACTTGTACCCTTGAATGTTCTGTACATTTCTATGCGTATATTATCACTTACTAGCACACCATGTCTCCAAACTCCTTTACAGAATAAATAGTCATATCAAAGCTCAAACAAAGAAGAAAAAAAAAACAAACATTTGAAATAAATTTTTTGTCTTATGTCAAATCTTGGGCCTCTACTTCAGTCTCTCACAAAGATGACGGCGTTTGCTGTTTGAACAAACTATTTGAAATAAGAAACAGGTGGCACGGTGGCTCAGTGGTTAGCACTGTCGTCTTACACCAAGAAGGTCGCTGGTTCAAGTACTGGTTAGGCCAGTTGGCATATCTGTGTGGAGTTTGCATGTTCTCCCCGTGTTGGTGTGGGTTTACTCTGGGTGCTCTGCTTTCCCCCACAGTCCAAACCAGCCTGATCTCATGAGAAAACGTAAGTATTTTACGTTTTGCCAGTTTAGTGGCGAATTCGTACAAAGTTCAGTCGTACAGAATTGTACGATTTTAAAAAGGAGGCGTGGCACCTAACCCCACCCCTAAACCCAACCGTCATCGGGTGATGAGCAAATCGTACTAAATTGCACGAATTAGATCGTACAAATTCATATGAATCAGCCACTAAATCAAAAAGTTACGTTGTGTTGGTCCCAACGCATTCGCTATAGGTAAATTGGAGGTACTAAATTGGCCTTTTTGTATGAGTCTGCGAGAATGGATGGGTGTTTCTTAGTTCTGGGTTGCAGCTGGAAGGGCATCCGCTGCGTAAAACATTTGCTGGATAAATTGGCGGTTCATTCTGCAGTGGTGACCCCTGATGAATAAAATGACTTAGCCGAAAGAAAAACAATGAGTCGAAACAACCGATTCTTGAAGGTTTTTTTATGTTTAGCCTACTCAAATTTGTAAAAACTTATTAGTTAATTCTTTTATTGGACGTCACGGTGGCGCTGTGGGCAGCACAATCGCCTTACAGCAAGAAGGTCACTGGTTTGAGCCCCGGCTGGGTCAGTTGGCGTTTCTTTGTGGAGTTTGCATGTTCTCCCCATGTTGGCATGGGTTTTATCCAGGTGATCCGGTTTCCCCCACAGTCCGCTGGTGGGTCATTCCACTGTGGTGACCCCTGATTATTAAAGAGACTAAGCCAGGGGTCACCAATCTCGCTCCTGGAGGGCCGGTGTCTCTGCAGGGTTTAGCTCCAACTTACCTCAACACACCTGTCAGGAAGTTTCTAGTATATCTTGTAAGAGCTTGATTAGCTTGTTCAGGTGTGTTTGATTAGGGTTGGAGCTAAAATCTGCAGGACACCGGCCCTCCAGGAACAAGTTTGGTGGTCCCTGCACTAAGCTGAAAAGAAAATGAATAATTGAACAATTCCTTCATATTCCTCCAACACAAGTCGATTGTGTGGAACCCAGCATTTTTTTCACATTTTTTTAATGTGTCATTTTAAATATGTATTTGAACTCAATGTAGAGAGAAAATATCACAATGGAAATATTAAGAAAATGTACTTAAATTCACTGCTTTTCAAATGTTTGGGATAAACAGGTAGTAACTAAGTAATAAAAAAAAATGTTTATAAATTTTTTTTTTTTTTAAGTTTGTCTTGCTTTTTTCATAGCTGCAATACAAACTATATATATATATATATATATATATATATATATATATATATATATATATATATATATATATATATATATATATATATATATTTATATATTTATATATATTTATTTATTTATATATATATATATATATATTTATATATATATATATATATATATATATATATTTATATATTTATATATATATTTATATATAAATTACTGAAATTAGGGGAGATTACTGAGCTAAGGAGCCAGCCGTGTTGATCACAAGCACGTGATTCTCTCGAAATTAGTTTAAGAATAAACCACACTTATTTGCAGTACTATGTATTTTTTTATGTTACTAAATGTAAAGGTACAAATAGATTAAAACATATAACAGGGCTCAACAATAAGGACTGCCCGATGGCCCGGGGCCAGTGCAAGAGATGCTTGTAGACAGGATCATTACTGGCCCTATCGGGACAGTGCTGCCTTGTCACTAAAGTTTCATTTGCCTGCGTTTATTTGTCAACTGCATGCATTTTAAGTTTGTTCTATCGAGTCAGGTCACACTTTACAATAAGGTTCATTAGTTAATGTTAATTAATGCATTTACTAACATGAACAAATATTGAACAATACATTTACTACTGTATTTGTTCATGCTAGTTAATGTTAGTTAATGAAAATACAGTAGTTCATTGTTAGTTCATGTTAACTCATGGTGCATTAGTAATGTTAACAAGCATGGACTCGGATGTTATTAATGCATTAGTAAATGTTCAAATATGATTAATAAATGCTGTACATGTGTTGTTCATGTTAGTAAATGCATTAACTAATGAATCTTATTGTGAAGTGTTACCCCAGGTCTTCTCTGTGATGTTGTAAACACCATATTGCTTTTCGGTTTCTCTTCTCTGATTTGATGTTTTGAGCATGCTATTCTTTTCCTCCGTAACAACAGCGAAGTGACGGCAACATCAAAATATAAAGGTAAACGAAAATGTCTATTGTTAACACCATAGAAGCAGATATTTACATGGGAACAACACAACGAAAAAAAAAATGATGTTTTGCACAATTTGCTGTCAGTTTGGCAAGTTAGCCACCTTTTGTTTTGTTTGTTAGTGTTTCAAACTGCAATAAAATACATGCACATTTTCCATACTGCGCTTTTTGTTTGCATAACACTTTGAATTTTGCATGTTGAATTTATTAAATATATATATATATATACATACATATATATATTTAATAAATTCAACATGCAAAATTCAAAGTGTTATGCAAACAAAAAGCGCAGTATGGAAAATGTATATATATATATATATATATATATATATATATATATATATATATATATATATATATATATATATATATATATATATATATATATATTTTTTAATATTTAAATTCTAGATTTACTGACATTATTTTTGACACATTATTTAATATTTCTGACTAAAATGGCTATTAACTTCTCTCTCTCTCTCTTTTTTTTTTTTTGGTGGGGCCAGTCAAAATTTTGACAGGGTAAGTAAAAATCTGAATCATTGGCCCGGTTGGGCCAGTAGCAAAAATCTTAAGTGTTGAACCCTGTATAATATGTTAGAGATGCCAAAAGGATAAAATATGCTTGATGTAAAAAGAAGAGAGAAGTAAAAGAAGAAATAAGTTTCAGTAATAGACGAATGATGTATGTGGTAATGGGGTGGGAAAATGATAAGCTTGTGCTTCATCCTGCACCATTTTCGTCCATGTTGAAATGCATTTTTTGTTGAAGATATTTCATGTATGATAATTCTGATCGAAAAATAAATAAATAAAATCATAACATAATTAAAAAAAAACTTCAAAAATGTATGCTCAACAGACTTATAATATTGTTATGAATGGATGCGTTGGAACGATTGGGTAGCTTCACAGAAACAAAGGAAAATTAAGACCTGTTGTAAATGATTTAAGACCTACAAGACAATATTTCAGTGAATTTAACGCAGTACTTCTTGTCTGGTCTGAGACCCTATTTCATATAGTATATTTATCAGGCAGTGAAGATAAGTGATTTGTAAAGAAACGAGGCAATTAAAAAATGCACAGTTCACCGGAAGCCCTGGGGCTGGCTAGCTGAAAACGAAAATTCTGTGTGCATATAGCCCATTTTGATCAATTTAATGTGCTTTTGCAGAATAAAAGAATTAATTTCTATTTTTTTAAACTGACCCCAAACATCTGAACATTAGTGTTACCTACCATTTCATTTTAAGTTGTCACTAGTTATCAAATATTCACATTTCCAAATTAAGTTCTACTCAAAATGGAGCCTTGATTGCCTTTCGCTTCATCAATAATCAAAAACACCTGTTGTTGAGTAAAATGAGATTTCGCCCTCGATGGTTTTACGATATTTATTCATTGATGGTGTCATGTCGTGAGTGTTCAGCAGGTGGAGCCACAAACACACCCCTAATGAATGAGCGGAGTTTAAGACGAGCAGCTGCTGACGTTTATCAGCTGATTGAACAGTGTTTGTCAGAGAAATCAATAAAGACCTTTTTGAAGCTCTCGTCTTTTACAACGCCAGATTTTGACCTGATAAAAAGCTCGACCAGATTCAACTCCATCTTCTGAGAAGCAGCAATGTGTGAAACATTAAACCAAGAGGCCTAAATCAAAGCCCTTTAATGAGACATGATTTCTACATGTAAATATTGCAGGTTCCAATCTGATTTCTAATGACAAATGAAAAGCCTACAGCTTCCATGCGCTCTTCATCATGGAGATGAAGTACTCGTCACTGTCGACAGAAGCGCTGACGCCGCTGTAGTAATTCACAAACTCCTCCAGGGTCACCTGTCATGTGGAATAGCGATGGGTAAGTTAATGTTAATACAGTAGTTAGTACAAAGAATGTCATTAATTACTATTTACTAGGGCCAGACAGTATCTGATCCCTGCTGAAAAATCCAGCTTAAACCAGCCTAGGCTGGATTTAGCTGGTCGACCAGGCTGGTTTAAGAGGGGCTTTGGCCACTTCCAGCCTGGTCTTAGCTGGTCAGGCTGGGAGATGACCAGCTAAAACCAGCTTGACCAGCCTAGCCAAGCTGGGAGTCCAGCCAAAACCAGCTATATCCAGCTTAAACCAGGCTGGTCAAGCTGGTTTTAGCTGGTCTTAGCTGGTCATTTTCTAGCCTGACCAGCTAAGACCAGGCTGGAAATGGCTGGAAACCAGCCTGGAAATGGCCAAAACCCCTCTAAAACTTGGCTGTTCAACCAGCTAAAACCAGCCAAGGCTGGTTTAAGCTGGATTTTTCAGCAGGGATGACTTTTTTTGGCTATTTCTGTGAAGAATTTTGTACAAAATCTACAAATCCATGTGGAATTACTTTGAGTATAGTAACTTAAAACTTGGCTCATGAATAATGTCCCATGAAGGGTAATGTCTAGGTAGGATACAGCTGCGGATTCGCACATCAATATAGCATCGTGTTTGTGACGCTGTGTTCCAATAATGAATGTTTTTACAGTACTGTGACGCTTGGGGTGGGGGTAGATGTTTTAAAAAAAATACAATTATTGGGGAAATTTAATAAATAATTCTCATCAACTTCTGCAACTATATCTGATCTACCAACAACCCCATTCAAGTGCTTTGAAATCTGCATTGTTGTTCAATGTTTGGCGTAATCTCAAAAGAATTATGGAGAGAGGGTGGGACCATTTTCATTAGATGTCACCTACGCCAGGGGCGATTTTTAGGATTTTCATTTTAGGGGGGCTCAGCTCTTTATAAGGTAAAATATAATAATAATAGTAATAATTAATAATATATAAGCCTAATATTACATTTATAAATAGTAGTTTAATAGTTAAAATGTTTGTTTAATATGGGTTGTATACTAGTATTCCACTGTATTACACAGACAGGTACAGCCATTTGAGTTCTGAGTAAGCCAGAACTCAACCCCACTATTACTGTAGTAAAAACCACTTTTTATATTTAAGTGCATTTTTTGTTTCCATGTATTAAATAAATTAACTGCCACTTTCCTGATTAAATGACACACAAACAAATATATATTTTAAGACTTACAGGCTAATTCACATTTACCAATCTAAATGATAATAATAAATAAGAAGTATTTTAATACTAGACAACACTTGTTGACATGTTTCTGTCTCTGTCAGTGACTCAGTGACAGTTAAAACGAGTACATTCTCTAAGTACTTCTGTCGCTGTGTTTAATCCTTTCTGAGCAAGATTCTATGGTATAGTTAATGCCACACGAACTGTAAAGTAATTACTATTGGTAGTTCATTTTGAAATGAAAATAGCGAAATGTTAGTTTTCACTGGAGGAAACAGCTGTGCTGATGAGGTGAACGCCGAGAAAACCCGACTGCTCCTCCATGACATTGGGATACAGGTGATACAAGGTTATCTATATCAAAGAACTGCCAATAAGCAAATATTATAACCGTTTTTCAATAAACACACACCTCGTTCTCTCGCTGTCCACGGCTGTGGTTTGTTGATCAAATGAAAAACAAAAGACGAGGAGGAGCTGAATTCTGCAGCAGTTTTCTTTTCAATTTTGAAGGGGACTGAGGCGACATTTTAGTGTACAGTTTATGAGCTAATCACAAAAGTTTTATGGGGGCTGAGCAGAAATATAGTGGGGCTACAGACCCCCTAAAATAGGCCTAGCAACGCCCATGGCCTACTCTAGGAGGAATTATGGACATAAATTTGTATGCAAAAACCCGGAAGCGAGTTAGCATTTTATCAGTTTTGGCTTTCTCGTCCCAAATTTAATGTTTTTTTCAATGTCATTTCAGTTAAATTGCTTAAAGTTTGTGGATACCAAACACTCAAGATACTTTCACGTTTTATCCTACGAAATAAAACACATCAGTTACAATCCACTCTTGCCAATCTTTTTTTTATTTTTATTTTTTTATTATTTTTTTTTTAAAGCTGTTACGCTTTTTTGAAAAGACGGTTGCTATCAAGTTGCTAAATGGGACAACAGGCGATGTCAGAGACATTATGTCATTGAGCTTATCTGGTCTGGAACGCAGCCCGCTTACAATGGACGTTTGGATGTCTATTATTTAAGTATTTTCATGAATGGTATTTTATAGTTTGTAGCATTTTTCTAATATGTGTGTAGATAATGCCTTCACTTTAAATAACTGATTATTTGATTTGAGTGCATGGACAATAGTTTTTAAACTCTTAATTACTTTTTTTTTTTTTTAATTTGAGTCAAACAGGACCTTTCAGTTTTTAGACCTAAAATTGAAATGTTAAATATACATGTGCATGCATATATATATATATATATATATATATATATATATATATATATATATATATATATATATATATATATATATATATATATATATATATATATATTTATTTATTTATTTATTTATTATCTTTAATATAAAAGTCAATAGAGTTAGATATAATTAATATTAATTTCATTAGTTACTTGCCATAAATTATCTAAAAAAATGACAGTAATCCCATTATTTCATTGAGTGGAAAGTAATTTAATTACAACAACTAGTTGAAAAACTATGGATATTTAGAAAAACTTTTTTATGAAAGTTTATTAATATTACATTTTTTAAAATAATATTTAATTAATTATTATCAAAATATGCAATTTTCTCCCAGTACAATTTTAAAAATGCTAAACTATTCGCATCCAGACCAAAGCCCATGTGAAAAAATACTATAGTATTTTAGTATTTTTACTATGGGTTTTTGAACCAGACTACAGTTCCAATAAAAGTCCACATGAACCGGGAGCTGCTGAGACTTTTATTTCTTTATTATTCATATTTATTGTTGATGTAGTTCCAACTGAAACTGAATACATTCAGTGCTTTTGTTGTTTCTTAAAAAATGCGTATTTCAAAGCATTCAGGGAGACCTTTAGGAATGTGCCACAGTTAATATGCAAAATTTTTATTAAACAATATATAAACACAAATACTCTTTCTCTAAATTTAGGAAATTATACCTTATAGTCGTGAACTAATTTCTCAATAGAATTTTATTAAGCATATGCAGTTTTTCTCAATGTTATTGTTCTGTAAAAACTATACTACTCAGCTTCTCTGAAATAATTGCATACAGAAAGTCATTGTGGTGTTCAACAGCCTTATGACAGGGACTTACTGACAACAACCAATGATTTATTATAGATTATTTTAGTTTATACTTAATATGTATCAAAGTATGCAACTGGAAACCTATATTAGACTGCGAATGCATCCTTAAAGAATAGGGAAAATGATACCTTTCCATCTTTGTCATGTGGAGAGTCAAAGCTGTCGAGGAAAGAGTGGAAGACTTGTGTTTCTGTCCACTCGCCGCTCTTGTATTTGGGGTGATGTTTGCTGTTGTAAACACCCTGCAGATCCTCCACGGTCACGACGCCGTCTCCGCTCTTATCAAACTTCTGGAAAGCCTGTCTGATGACCTGCATCCGTGCGCTCGACATGGGTGGCTGAAAACATCAAACAGGACTGCATTATCATTTCTGCGTCCTCCAAACATAAATAAAGCATGCATTCACGCCGCTTACTCTTAATTTCTCCAGAAACTCGTCGAAGTTGATGCTGCCACTTCCATCTTTGTCCATCATGGCGAAGATCTGCTGCGCTTGATCTCTCCCCACAGACACGCCATAATCCTGCAGACCTCTGACAAACTCCTGGAAGTCGAGAGATTTACTGCCGTCGTCGTCCATACTGCGAAACATCCTGATTAAAATGTTGAGTTTCTGTGTTATCATTAGATATGACAATATTTATACATGATTAATATTGTGTTCGCTTCAAAATATCTTGAATAATTATTTAAACTTTTAGGGCGTAATAGTTTAGGAGTATTCAGATTGTTGCATTGGCAGTGGTTGTTTCTTATATTCAAACATTTTTACTAGTTAATGTGGACTACAATATAAAAGAAAAATCTTAAAGTAATAAAAATGATGTTTTGTTTAACTCTGTAAAGTAATGTTCATTTTTTGAACATCAGTTAATATGCACACACCGGCCACTTTATTAGGCACACTTGCATTAATTGCTTGTAATCACAATCACAAGGCAGCAACTCAATGCATTTCGGCATGTAGACATGATCAAGACGACCTGCTGCAGTTCAAACCGATCATCAGAATGGGGAAAAAAGGTGATTCAAGTGACTTTTGAACGTTTGAATGTTTGTGGCAGAGGGGCTGGTCTGAGCATTTCAGAAACTGCTGATCTACTGGGATTTTCACGCACACAATTTCTAGGGTTTACAGAGAATGGTCTGAAAAAGAGAAAATATCCAGTGAGCGGCAGTTCTGTGGGCGCAAATGACTTGATGTCAGAGGAGAATGGCCAGACAGCTTCCAGCTGATAGAAGGCAACAGTAACTCAAATAACCACTTGTTGCAACCGAGATGTGCAGAAGAGCATCACTGAACACACAACACGTCCAACCTGGAGGCGGATGGGCTACAGCTGCAGAAGACCACACCGGGTGCCACTCCTGTCAGCTAAGAACAGGAAACTGACTCTACAATTCACACAGGCTCACCAAAATTGTACAATTGAAGATTGAAGAAACGTTGCCTGCTCTGATGAGTCTCCATTTTTGCTGTGACATTCGGATGGTCGGGTCAGAATTTGGCATCAACAACATGAAATCATGAATCCACCCTGACTTGTATGAACAGTTCAGGCTGCTGGTGCTGGTGGTGGTGTTATGGTGTTAGGGATATTATCTTGGCACACTTTGGGCCTAATAGTACCAATTGAGCATCGTGTCAACACCAAAGCCTACCTGAGTATTGTTGCTGACCATGTCCATCCCTTTATGACCACAGTGCATCTTCTAAAGGCTACTTCTAGCAGGATAACGCGCCATGTCATAAAGCGTGAATCATCTCAGACTGGTTTCTTGATCATGACAATGAGTTCACTGTACTCAAAAGGCCTCCACAGTCACCAGAGCTCAATCCAATAGAGCACCTTTGGGATGTGGTGGAACGGGAGATTCGCATCATGGATGTGCAGCCGACAAATCTGCAGCAACTGCGTGATGCTATCATTTCAATATGAAGCAAAATCTCAGAGAAATATTTCCAGTACCTTGTTGAATTTATGCCACGAATGAGTAAGGCAGTCCTGAAGGCAAAAGGGGGTCCAACCTGGTACTAGTAAGGTGTACCTAATAAAGTGGCCAGTGAGTTATAGCCTTGTCTAATGACAACTACAAAAGCATTTATTGACCTTAAATTATGTAAATTGTTTACAAGATAATTTAACACATTAAAATAAAAATCTATAGTGTTCTGGAGGTAATATTAAGGTGGATAAAACCTAGCTCATAATGACAGAGTATTCAGTTTTTGGTGAAAGCCTTTTTAGGTGACATGAATATTTCTCTTGCCTTCCAAGACCCTTGATTCCCGCGGCTCCTCGGCTGAGGCACTGCTGTCGGAGATCCTGCAAAGCGTCTGCTGCCATTACTGATACCTGAACAACAGAATCGCAATAAAACAATACACAAATCAATGTTTGATCACAGCTACACGTCAGACTTTAACAATAATCATTTATTTGTTTGATAAGCAGCGCTGAACTGCTCTTCAAGACGTCACGTGAGCAAACAAATTAGTTTTATGTTGCCTTGGAAACGAAAACTCAGAGCATCGCCATAACAACTCTGTACATAAACCGTCGTAAACCACGACAAACCTGAAATATTTAATGTTTCTCGTGGGCTTTTTTAAATTGAGAGAAAAAAGGACTCCTTTATAATTTGACTTCTGTAATATAATGAGCATCTTCACGTCTCTTTTAAGAAACATTATACATGAATAAACAATATAACAAAAGCTTCGCTATATGACAAATATTAACAATTTATTTAACCTCGTCAAGCTGATGAGTACTTTTATAGTTGGCAAAACATGTATATGATTAAGTTTACATTCAAATGAACAAGAAGGAACTTGTAAATACCTGCTGTGTGTCCTTTTGGTGGTCTTTGTTATGTGCAAAGCATCTCTTGTTTCTCAGGTGCACCTGCGTGTTTCTCCGCCCTCACGCTCAACTTGGTTTTTGATTGGCTGTTATGCCTGTCAATCAACATGACTGTCTTAAATAGGCGTTAACTATGGCAAATCTCAGCTATTGATTAAGATTGTAAACTGATTAAATATATTTTGGATGCTTTTATTTGATGGACGCACACATACTGACTGACAATTAGTCTTTGTTTCAGAATTAAACAACTACAATATTTTTTTATTGTTTCTATAGGATTTCATAATTGTTAAACAACGCACATTTATATTTTTCCGAATATTTCTGTTATTTTAATGTTTGGCAGTTTTATTGTAGTAACAGTATAAACTTAAACAGCAACTATGCGGTCGCAGTTTGACCTCATATAAGGCGAGAATCCCCGGTCACGTGTTGTTAAATTGAACTGAAGCTGCTAACGGTGGGTGAAACACGGTTTAATTCCATTAAATCTTGCATTTTTTCACATTTACCACGGTACACTACACGTCAGTACAGGTAATGAGTACTGTCTTCATGTCTGGAGCTAGTTTGGAAGTTCAGGTAGTTTTGTTTTTGGCTAACTCTGTCAATTATAGCAAAAAGGAAATAGTCCTGATCAACTTTTACCAATTAACGTCAACGTTACTGTAAAGCTATTGTGTCATTTATATCCCCGAGTGTAGGTTTGGTTTAAATTTAAGTTTTGTTTATATGAAATTTGTGACCAAAACAGTCATAATATTTATACACCATCTGAAAACTGAATAAATATGCTTCCCATTGATGTATTGTTTAAGATCATTTGACTGAGATAAAACTAGGCTTGTTTCAATATCTGAAATCTGAGGGTGCAAAAAATTGCAGTCAAAGTTGTCCAAATTAAGTTCTTAGTAGGCGTGGGACGATAACCGTTTTCAAGGCATAGGCTACCGCGGTTTGGAAAAGTCAAGGTTTTAAAACCGCCAACATTTTCTGCTATACCGTTCCTAAGGTATGTGTACGATTTTTTTATTTATGTTTATATTTGTTTTATTTTTTTATTTGTTTATGTTTTTTGGCTTGTTTGTTTTTTGGGACAACAGTATCTCCAGCAGAAAACATATCCAAAGATGCTGTTTTAAATTGTAAAGAAATCTGTATTTTTAAAACAAGAGCAGAAGTCAATAGTTCATTTAAAATATTGAACCTCTCATGTTTACTGCTTCAAAATATTAGAATCGTTTCTCAAAATGAAATAGGGAAAAAAGGTTTTGTTTTTTTACCCAGGCATTTAAAAATATTTTTATTTTTTTTTTTTTTAGAGCTATGATCACAATAGAGTCAAACCTTGGTCATAGCGTGAAATCGTGATTTTTTTTTTTTTTTTTTTTTTTTTTTTTTTTTTTTTTTTTATCCAAGGTTATCATACCGTCAGAATTTTATACCGGCCCATATAGTTCTTAGCAATGCTTTTTACTAATAATAATTTGATATATAGTTATAGTAGGAAATTTATATAGTAATGGGAAATGATCTTTACTTGATGCAGTATGCAAATGATTTTTGGCATAAAAGAAAATTCTTTGAAAAAACTTTGACACATACAATGTGTTTTTTTTTTTTTTTTTTGTTATTGCCAACAATACACTAACTGGTCACTACACCTTACTAGTACTGGGTTGGATCCCCTTTTGCCTTCAGAACTGCCTTAATCCTCCGTGGCATAGATTCTACAACTTGCGGCAGGATGCTCCGCCACATCCCAAAGGTGCTCTATTGGATTGACATCTGGTGCTGTGGAGGCCATTTGAGCTCGGTGAACTCATTGTCATGTTCAAGAAACCAGTCTAAGATAATTTGTGTTTTGACATGGTGCATTATCCTGCTGAGCCCAAAGTGTGGCAAGGAAATATCGCGCCCACAGAACTGCCGCTCAATGCATATTTTCTCTATTTCAGACCATTCTCTGTAAACCCTAGAGATGGTTGTGCGTGAAAATCCCAGTAGATCCACAGTTTCTGAAATACTCCGATCAGCCCGTCTGACACCAACAACCATGCCATGTTCAAAGTCACTTAAATTAAAATTTCTTCCCATTTTGATGCTCTGTTTGAACTGCAGCAGATTTTCTTCTTCTTCTTGGTGTTTTATTGGCAGTCGGCATGCAACTTTATCTTTTCTGTCATCTACTGGTTAGGAGTGTGAATCAGAAGTAAAATTTCTACTCTCTTAAACTTATTAATTTATATTCTATTATACAACCCAGTTTCTCTAAGAAATATTAAAGCTTTTATTTTACTATCTCCTACTCCACAACTTAACATACTATTAATATCTAGATTAACCTTTTTTTCCTCAATGTCTATCATCCTATTCCTTTCTTTTTTTTTAATTTAATGGGTAGGCCCACACGAAATCTGCACGCGCAGAATTCCACAGATTTTCCGCAGATTTCTGCAGATTTTTAGCCCATTATTAATTCTGTTTATTTACTTGAATAAATATGTAAATCTGAATTTGTTCAGTTTTTATTCAGTAATTTATTACTTTTTATTTAATATATTAAGCTTTTAGTTACAATACTCCGTTGGATACTCCCAAAATAATTCCCCAGAAATCTGCAGATTTTTACCATAATTATTCGCAGAAATAGCAAAAAACGTCCGCAGATTCTGTCTGGCCCTAATAATGGGCATTTCTTTATGAATTGTTCTATACTTTCCTCTTCATTACAATTAATACAAACTCCATTTGGATGTTTTCCTATTGTAAACAGTCCACTATTCAGAGCAGTATGTCCAAACCTTAACCTTGATATAACGGTTTCCTCGCATCTATTTCTCCCTACTGTTCTGTTTTCACCCACCATCCTCTGGATCACATAGCAGATCGTCTTACCCATGTCTGCATGCTTAAATGCATCGAGTTGCTGCAATGTGATTGGCTGATTAGAAATATGCGTCATTGAGCAGTTGGACAGGTGTACCTAATAAAGTGGCCGGTGATCTGTGCAACAAGGCTGGTTTTGTGGCCCAGGGTCACAAAATATTTCACTAATTAGTTAAAGTTATTAGTAATTAATATGGTTATGGTAACTAATAACTTTATCTGAATTTGATTGTAATGCTGTAATGTCCACCTTTTGTAAAAAGTGTTACACAAATAAACTTAAATTAAAATTCAATTGAAAATGAACCCTAATGTTGATTTTCTTGATGGAAACTTTTTTTATAATGTTCTAATTGGCTGTAAATGTTTGATTTATTATATTAGGATGCACATATGTACTTTTTTTTTTGGGATGAGGTGAAGTTGAAATGCTGTTAATTATTTTCATCTGTTATGGAAGTGGAAATAAACACCTCGGCTTTCTGAGTTTTGTCCACCAGTGGAAGATTTGAATCTTGGACCAACATAGAAATAGTTTATGCTTTCTTGTTTACTGTGTCTCTGTGGTTTTAAACATAAACCTGTCTTTTCCCAGGGCAACAGAGGTTAAATGGAGTCAATAGAGTCATGTTGACAACAGCGATGTGCACCAGTGATGTTGTGGTCAGGATGACGCCCGCTGAATGAAATGACCCAGGTCTGATGGTCGCTCTACAATGCGGTAAATGTTTACAGTTAATAGCAACAGTTGTATTTGTGGTCATGTTCAAAGAAAGCCTCCATTTTCTCATTCTAAATGGGCAGTTCTGTTTCAGGAAAGTATGCTTATGTCCTTTTGAAAGCTTGTTCAGAACATTGCAGTTAATCGTGCGATGGTAAACTCCAAATAGTGTGATAATTAGCATAATTTTATGAAGGTAACATGCCTGTAAGAAGTATTCGTCCCCTTGGAAGCTTTCAAGTTTTACAGCTTTCAGCCGCAGAGGAATTAATTAGCCCTTTTTTGACACCGATAAACAGTCCGATATTGTTTCATGTCAACACACATTGCACATCTGGCCCATGTGTGAGTTTTGTTTTCTCCAATGCTCTGTTTACAAATGCTCAGGATCAGTCAGGTTGGATGGGGTTCGTGTGTGAACAGCCTTTTTGAAGTTTCTGCCCATACATTTTCAATTGCATTGGAATCTGTTGCTGTTTTACAGAAAACAGTCCCAGAATGCTATCTGCTAACATTTTATGATAAGGTTCAGTTTGTTTGTTGTTAGTTGACTACATTAGCTAACAATAATTAGTGGTATTTTTATAAAGCTATTATGGCTGATTAATACATAAAGTGACTTTAATTAATTGGTTATTTAAAATGTTACCTGTGTTTTATTTTATTTATTGTGCTGGCTGTTCTTAGACAGAATTTTCTTTTTTTATTATTTATTATTATTATTATTATTTTTTACAAAAAGCCATGACAGTTTTCCTTTTGTTTAACTTTTTAGTATTTCAACTAATTATTTAAAATGTACAACGTTTACCTTTTTAATATATTTGTTCAGTTTGACTGAGGTTTGTTGAGATGACTAGAAAAGTAAGTTTGATACACCTAAAAATGTATATGTGGAATTTCTTTTATTCTGTGCAGGACTTTTTTTTTTGTACACTTATGTAAACATTATTAACAGTCAACTCTGAATCAGTTTTTTTAAAAGCTACATTTAAAAACTTTACAAAGACTTTTAAATTGTTGTTTAATAGTATTTTATCTTGCTATTCACAATAAAATAACAGGCAAGTTAGAAAAACAGGAACGCCTAACCAACTAGCCTATGAGGTTTAGTTTGGCAATGTTTTGTTAGAATGTGGTTTACTTTTCAGTTCCTAATTACACTACTAATCTACACTACCTAACAAAAGTCTTGTCGTCTATCCCAGATGTAAGAGCAACTTGACTTCTAGTTGATCATTTGGAAAAGTGGCCAAAGGTAGATTTTTTTTATTTTTATTTATTTTTTCCCCTGATGAATCGTCTGTTGAACTGCATCCCAATCATCCCAAATTCTGCAGAAGACCTATTGCAACCCGCATGGACCCAGTATTCTTACAGAAATCAGTCAAGTTTGGTGAAGGAAAAATCATGGTTTGGAGTTACATTTTAGTATGGAAGCGTGCAACAGATCTGCAGCGATGTTGCCAAGACATTTGTGCTGCCCATTACACTACAAACCACAGGAGAGGGCAAATTTTTCCAGCAGGATAGCGCTCCTTCTCATACTTCAGCCTCCACATCAAAGCTCCTGAAAACAAAGAAGGTCAAGGTGCTCCAGGATTGGCCAGCCCAGTCACCAGACATGAACATTATTAAGCATGTCTGGGGTAAGATGGAGGAGGAGGAGGAGGCATTGAAGATGAATCCAAAGAATCTTGATAAACTCTGGGAGTCCTGCGGGAACGCTTTCTTTGCCATTCCAGATGACTTTATTAATCAGTGATTTGAGTCATTGCAGAGATGTATGGATGCAGTCCTCCAAGCTCATGATGGAGTCAAACACAAAAAATAATTATTTTTCCACCGCAGCATGACTTTATATTCTATATTGTACATTATTTCTGTTTAGTGACAAGACTTTTGTCTAAGCAAAGTCAGACCTTACTGTCCTCATTAAATGATTAAAAGTCAAGACGTGATCATATTTTATTTTGGTAAAATAAGCGTAATCTAGAGGCCTTTGCCTTTCATTTAAGCCACTTTTGTATACCAAATGATCAACTAGAAGCCAAGTTATTATTTGTTGCTCCTAAAACTTGGATAGGCGACAAGACTTTTATCAGGTTGTGTACAATTGATTAAATATCCCAAAGCTTATACTAATTATAGTGGGTCTGGCTTTAAAGGCACATGGCAATAAAAATGAATTCATAGATTTATCATCAGTAATTGTTAAAAATCAGTTTCCCTTTGGGGTTTTTACTATTGGAACATCACTATTGTACTGCGTAAAAAGCCTGTAGGCAGTGATTACACAACGTCTAGTCATTTATTTGTCATTGGTCCCCTGGTAGCCTTCCTCAGATTTACAGCTTCTAGCATTTCTTAATTATTGATTTAACAGCACTCCAAGGGATATTCGGTGACTAGGAGATCGTCTGGTATCCATTTCCGTCTTTGTGCTTTTCAATGAGTTCCTTAGAATGGACTTTATTTTTTCTTAATGGTGGTTCTGCCACAATACTGACTCACCAGAAAGTTGGAACGTCCAGGTCGAGTGTTTATACTAGAATCAAACCACTTGACTACACAAGTAATCTCAATTTCAGTGTTTATATGACCTCTAAACCCAGTTGGATCCACCAGTGGTGATATAGGTGTGGCATATACTAAAAAAGGAGTGGATGCTTATGAAATGACTTACTTTATAGATCGCATTCATATTATTTTTCCATAGAATCTGTTTTCACTTCGATGTTAACAAGTCGCCAGCTTATTTGTTATTGGTTTATTTTTTGATTGTCCTTACATCACCCTAATAGCTTAAACATCAAAGCTCCGTAAACAAGATCTCTTCCCACCAGAATTCAATTCTTCTGTTTGTGCGCCATTGTAAATCCGCCGTCTACACATCTTGTTGTTGAGGATAAACAGAAGAGAGAATTTAGAAACTCAAGACAAATAAGCACAGTTTTTGTTGTTTTTTTTATTGTTGTAAGCTGGGTATGTTTATTCAGCCGACTTTAGAAATTCCATTTGGCACAAGTGTAAAACAATAAATAAGTTCTGTCTCCCTCCTAAAATATCTATCTAAATATAAATGAAAAGCATTTTGCAATAAATACCGTATATATATCTACAATACAGATGCACTGCATCGACACTTCTGCTGTTGGTGTAAAAAATCCAACAAAACCCAAATGCTAATCATGATTAGTTGACATGGGAAATGTAACAACAACACACACGCATATAATCATACACACACATTTTCCATTCTTGTAATACTGCCGCAGTACTTTTATACTCATTTTACATACAAATACAGACACTAAAGTACTCCACTTCAATATAAATGGACAGAAGTAGAGTCGCTGAACCCCTTGTCTTAATTGTGATCTTTTTTTTTTTTTTTTTTTCAGAGGAGCACAAACACTTTCATGCATGCTGGGTGACTTCTGCTTAAATTTTGATTGAGTTTATAGATCGAATTACTTCCAAAACGCACAAAAAAATAATTATAGGTTCATATACAGCTCAGATGCTGCCTGGTCGGGGCAAACGGTCATGTTCTGTATCCAGTTTGCAAGCTTAGACACCGTTTAATTGCTTACTAGGGTTCTACCGTTGGCAAGACGCCACAAATTTGACATGTTGTCTACTGATATTTTTACAGTACTGGATTTAAACACAGGCTCATTGTGAAGAAGTACCCCCGTATACATTTCTGGAGAGCGCGAATTATGTAGCCAGAGCTACGTTTGCATTTCAAATGAATGCTTATGGGGTGGTATGACACCACAGACGGATTCAGTTTCTTTTCACGCTACCAGCTGACCCATTATCTTCATCTGGGCTGCTTCTCTACTGTTACCAGTTTGCCCAGTAGTTTGCTGCGTACGTTAGCAGACTTGAGATACAGAGTGGAGTTGACCTCAATGACGGGGTTCGAGTTTGGCAAAGAACTGTTTCAGAAAGCAGGGAAAACAAAAACAAAAGGCAAAAGAATAAAATAAAGAAGTAAACAACAGGGTGAGAACGTGGTAAGATCTGAAAATCAGGCAGCCATGAGGGCCTTTCTTTTTCTCGATTGCTGTTGTTTGGGTTTAGGGAGGGGGTGATCTGGTCAATTGGTTCTTTTGAAAACACTATCGGTTGGGTTTAGGGAAGGGGGTGAGTAGAGCAAATGGTTGGTCGGTCGGTGAGTCAGTTGACAGTGGCCTCTGGTGGATTTACACAAGAGCAGCAGGCCTGACTGACACTTGCAAGAGAAATTTGAGATCTTTGGATTCGCGAAAACAAAAACTGCAAAAAAAAAAAAAAAACATACCTCCTAGGACGTATTTTGTGATCTCCAGAAATGTATTTAGGGGTACATATAAATAATGAGCCAGGGT
Source organism: Danio rerio (assembly GCF_049306965.1). Classification (NCBI taxonomy): domain Eukaryota; kingdom Metazoa; phylum Chordata; class Actinopteri; order Cypriniformes; family Danionidae; genus Danio; species Danio rerio. The sequence continues at coordinate 57,201,681 of NC_133177.1, forward strand.
TGGGAGTTTCTGATAATTGCTTAATTCATTGCATAGATTGCTGGTTTGTTGTATTCATTCAGAAATTACGTTTAACATTTAATTTTGTATTCAAATACATTAACCCTTATGTATCGTTTAAATTTACTATCCTTTTTTTTTTTTTGCAACCTCAGTCCTGATCAAAACTATCAAATGTTTTTTAAAAACAATTTTAAAGAGATTTTGACTCTGTAATTGGCAAGTTCATGGTGTCACTGATTTGGGGTGGGGATGGGGGGGGGTTGTGTCTGTTGGCACCATTAACCCTTTAGATAAGCTTGTGGCTTCGTTTCTGGATTTTGTATGCAGTATAACAGCAGATTATAGTTTGTGTGCTTAAATACACTTACCATGTTTTTGTTTATTCCATGTAGTTTTGAGAGCTGAAGCACTTATTTGTATTTTCTCAGACGTTTTAGGTAAGTGTGCAGAGGTATCACACACACACACACACACACACACACACACACACACTATACTCCATATAAAAACCAGAAACCAAGCGCTTTTTTTTTTTTTTTTTTTTTTGGACAGGAGCTGATGATCAATATTAAAAATAATAAATTTGACCTCTTCCCAACAGGGAAAACCAGCAGCAGTCTAGAAATTTTGATTTTTTTTGGTGTCAAGGCTTTGCCATCAAAAAATGTCATAATAGAAGTCATTGGGGAAAAAGCAGCCACTAATATAACGAAAGAGTAGTCAATTTGCCCAGAGTGTATTGAGTTTATGAACATTTTCAAAGCATTTTCCCAAAATATATCTCAAAATAGGATTCATCACTAAAATCATTCTATTTGCTGAAACACAGAGAACGTTGTGGCCAAATTAAGGGTGCTTTCACACCTACACTTTTGTTTCGGAACGCATCTCGTTTGCCCAGTTAGCGCGGTTCGTTTGGCATATGTGAACAGGGCAATCGCGCTCTGTTCCGCGCCAAAGTAATCGCTCCGAGATCGCTTGAATGAGGTGGTCTCGGCTCGATTGAAACGAACCCTGGAGCGGTTCGATTGCAGTGAGAAAGCGATCCGATCCGAGCGCGGTTATATGACAGTGTTTTACGGATATGTAATAGGCTTACGGCTATATGAAGAGAGAGTTATGAGTAGGGCGGGAAGTTTCGCGAGTCTCCGGATGCCTGCAAACGAGTGATGATCTCCCGGTAATCTCACGTCTCTCTCCCGGTCCTCAAATAGGCATCGTCGCGCACCCTTCTCACCCCTCCCCACCGCATCTCTCCTCAGACACGGTGCGCGCGCGCACCCTGTCAATCACCACCAAACCACCACCTCTCCTGACAGCTTAGCGCAAAATAAACCCTGACACTCTGACCAATGTGAAGAGAGTTTACTCGCGTGTGACTTGTTTTAGCTCTTTTGGTCCAATTAGAAACTTTGCATTGTGAAAGCAAACCGCTCCAAGAGCAACAATGTAACAATTGTAATCTCTGTTTCAGAACAACTGAATCGATTCACAGGTGTGAAAGCACCCTAATGCCTAGTTCAGACTGCATGATTTTAGCCCCGATTTTGGCTTGCCGACAGGTTTTGAGAAATCGCTGACAAAAGCCTGAAATCACAGGCAAATCGCTGCTCGTGCACGTAAGTGACAATCAAACAGTATGAACGATCAAAGACGCGATCTGAGAGAATCGCCGATGAGTCGCCGATGTCTGTGAGATATTTGGCGTGCTAAATATCTGGAGCTGTCGGCGATTCAAATCATGCCGTGTGAATTGAGTTTTGACTGAAAATAACATCAGTGTTCTGAATTCTTTATACTATGGCTGTAACACGATTTACTGAGTGTTCTGTAAAGGGCTTATATTATGAATGTAGGATGTAACTTCCGGAGGATGCATATTTGAGTCCATATATGAGAAGTTGAATGTACTGACTCATCTGAGTGAGACGCGATTGCCATCCGTGAGATATTGTGAAGTGCGGGGTAAAGTTATTGCCAAGTGAGTTTGTTCCTTCATATCATGTTTGTAATTACCCTTGTATGCTTGATATTAAGTGCGTGATGGTATTAATGACCCGCGATCGGCCGCGAGCATTAGTTTCCGTGTAAACCAAAAGTGAAAGTGCTGCTACCATCAGCATCGCGGCTAATCCCGATGTCCTCGTGGAGATCTCGTTTGTTTTATTATGATTCAGTTTACTATATTCTACATTTGTTATGCCTTATGCTGTCACATGCCCTTTATATAATGCAGCTTTAGTCATTGATGTCTATTTATATTATGTTTACATTCAGCATACATTAGTCTATTGACTGCACTTTAAGAGAGCTGCAAATACTGTGTTGTTTGGTTTGGGATATTTATTGTGTCAGTACATATATATATATATTTTCGTGTTTGATATTTTATTATTTATGTATACTTATTGTTTATTACAGGAAACTACCTCCCTGCTCATAAATAAAAGATTGAAATTATCTCCTGACTCCTACTCCTTAACCAGAGTGCTGAAGTGGTCAGCAACATTTAAAGAACTGGCATTCTAAATTGGGCAATACCCAACAAATGGTCCTTCGAGCCGGATCACTGACTGCTTCAGAATGTCAGCAGATGGCAATCCAACATCTCCTTCTCATGCCAGACCATTACGACAATGTCAAGCCCCCAGGTATCTAGAGGATTATGTCCTTGACTCCCATCACCGACCTGCCCTCACCTCTAGTACGGTTCAAAGTGTAATGGAGGAGCCAAAAGGCGCAGCAGCCGCAGTGTATTCGAGTCAAGCAGATGTAACCTCCAGTCAAGGTAGACATCTGGTCACACCCAGTCCAAGTCAAGCAGACTTATTGAGTATGGACTCATTAACTAAACTAATGGAAACCATAAACGAGAAGGACAAAGAAGAAAATGCTGAAATGCACAGTCTTCTCAGGAAATTAGAGCAGCTCAAGAAACGGAAACAGCGCAGAGAGGAGATGATGGAGCACATTACGTCTTTCATAAGGGAGGAACAGGGAAATGAGAACAATGAACCAGTACAGTCTTCTCCTGCACCTTCTAATCCATCAAGTCCTCCACCCTTACCCTCATGGGACACAGTACCACAATCAGAGCACCAAGTTGCTGCAGGCTTATCAATGGGACCAGAGAAGTCGTCACATCAGCTGTCAGTTATGGTTTCTAGACCAACGGTGGGGAGCCATAATGCTGCTTATGAATCAGTCAATCAGAGTCGTCCACAAACTACAGGTTTATTGTGTTCCCCTCCCTCATCTGGCATGGCATCTCCTATTCCCCATCCGCCACAGTCACAGCTATATGAGCCCATGTCCTCTCAGGCTCCCAGACCTCTCCCTAGGCAGGAACAAGCTAGCACTGCTCATTCAGAACGATCATTTCACCCCCTTGAACCACAGGTGATTTCGCCAACACCAGTCTATCCACGTTCTATGGCACCTTATGGCTATATTGCAACACCATACTCACAAATGCAGTTGGTGAATGCACCCAATTCACACAATCTTGCCCCTCCGTATCAAGCAATGATGTCATCAACATTACTTCCCCAAAATATGTTCTCAGGCCCAATGCCTTCAGTGAGCACGGCTGCAGTCGCACCACAGTTGGTCACAGCTCAGGTAGCAGCACCACCCAATGGTAGTATACCTCAACGTGCCCTATACAGCCCCCCAAAACCAAAAATTCCAGACTTCACAAACGACAGTGAACGAGATTTTGCTAATATGAAGCTAGCATTGGACAATTTGCTTGAACCTTACCCTGAACTAACAGAAAAGTACAAATACCATGTACTATTGGAGCATCTTAAACTTCCTGAAGCTCAGATGATAGGGCAGTCATGTAGGCATCATCCATATCCCTATTCAGCAGCTATGCAAGCCCTTCAATTACAGTATGGTCAGCCCCATCAACTGGCTCAAAGTGAAATAGCAGCCATCCTCACATCACCAGATGTAAAGCCCAATGATGGTCATAGCTTTCAGAGTTTCGCTTTGAGAGTTCATCTTCTGGTCAGTATGCTGCTGTCACTAGAGGGACCCAGAGGGATGGAGCTTAACTGTTGCTCACATGTGGACCGCTTGCTTAGCAAGCTACCAAAATACCTTCGAGATGGCTTCATTGAGTTCCTTCAACAGCAGGGAAAACTTAATGCCTTAAGTTTGAACCCTTATAATCTGCAGGACTTCGCTGGGTGGCTACAAGTCAAAGCACAGCAGCAGCGGCTGTCTAATCGACTAATGCAACGCTATCAACATGAAAGGCCTTCAAGTATTGGAAAGGAGAAAACTCAAGCCAGAACAAAGGGGACAAGTTTAGTACTTTATCAGGGTGCGGCCCCAAATGAGACTGCTCTTCCTACCCATCCTAAAGAGAACAAACAAAGGAAGCCATTTAAGGTACAATGTCTGTTCTGCAATAGTAAAGAACATTACATTACACGCTGCGACAATATCAAAGAGCAGTCAGTCGCAGAGCTCCATAAGTGGATTTCAGATGGAAGGCGATGCTGGAAATGTGCACGATTTCATGCACCAGAGATGTGCAACCTCAAAAAGCCATGCAGTGACTGTGGTAGAATACATCTACAGGTGCTCCATCGTATCGCACCTAATGATCAACCAAACACATCAGGTACGCCAGAGAGTCGTATTTACCTCACCCCTGCCAGTGTGACCTGTAGAGTGCTTCTTAAAGTGGTTCCAGTGTTGCTACATGGCAAGTTCAAATCAGTAGAAACCTATGCTATACTAGATGATGGAGCGCAACGAACCATAGTCTTACCTATGGCCGCACAGATGCTTCAGTTGAAAGGTGAACCTGAAGTACTGACTTTACGCACAGTGCGAGCAGATGTTACCCATCTTTCTGGATCCAAGATTAATCTGGAAATTTCCCCAAAAGGTGAACCCAATAAACGTTTCCAGATACTTGACGCCTTCACAGCTTCCGGTTTGGATCTAGTTGAGCAATCATATCCAGTACAGAGACTTCAAAAGCTGTATGCTCACCTTAGAGGGCTCCCTCTACAGTCCTTCCACAACGTACGCCCACTAGTACTGATCGGATCAGATCATGTTCATCTTATCACAGCCGATAAGCCAGTCCACCAAGGAGTCAAAGGTGGCCCAGTTGCAATACACACAGCCCTCGGATGGGCATTACAAGGAGCAGAGAGGAGCACACCAATCCACAATTCAGTACAGCAGTGTCTTTTTACAGCGGCCTCCTGTCCCAATGACTTGCTTTATCGCAGTGTTGAAAGGTTATGGCAACTGGACATCTTGCCTTATCGAAATGAGAAACTGGTGGTTCGATCCAGGGAAGACCAAGAAGCAATCAAACTTCTTGAGTGCAAAACACAGACAATTAATGTGGAGGGTGTCCAGCGGTATGCCACCCCTCTCCTGCGCAAACCTGGGGCTCCTACACTATTGAGTACGACTCGATCCGTCATGCCTACTTTGAGAAGTATTGAGAGGAAACTCCAGAGAGACCCTGAGAAAGCAACCATCTACTCTCGTGAGATTGAGAAGCTCATTAAAGCAGGCTATGTCACTAAAATTCGTCCAGATGAAATCAGCCAGTCCAAAGAGGCCTGGTACATACCCCACCACCTGGTGTGTCACAATGATAAACCAAGACTGGTCTTCAATTGCTCATTCAGGTCTCAAGGTCAGTCTCTGAACGATCAACTTCTCCCAGGGCCTGCACTTGGTCCATCATTATTGGGCGTTCTTTTAAGATTTCGTCAATACAATGTGGCTGTAAGTGCAGATATCCGGGGAATGTTCCATCAGGTTCGCTTGTTACCTGAGGACAGACCTCTTCTCCGCTTCATTTGGCGAGATCTGCAATATGAGAATTGTCCAGATGTATATGAATGGCAGGTTTTGCCATTTGGTACAACCAGTAGCCCATGTTGTGCCATTTTTGCTGTGCAGCAGCATGCTCGCAATAATCAAGAGAGCTACCCAAGTGCTTTACAGACAATCCAGCAAAGCTTCTATGTGGACAATTATCTAGCGAGTTTTCCCACCACATCGGAAGCCAGGGTGTCCGTTGATCAACTGCGCAGCCTACTAGCTACAGGTGGCTTTGACCTTAGACAATGGGCTAGCAACCAGCCCGCAGTGATCTCACATCTACCCACTGAGGCAAGATCTTCAGCTGCAGAACAGTGGCTTGCACAAAATAGAACTGATCCAATGGAACCAACTCTGGGCCTCAGGTGGAACTGTGCAGCTGATACACTGGGATACCACTATCGTCCAATAGAACATGCTACCCTGACAATGAGAACAGCGTATCAAATACTAGCCACACAGTATGATCCACTGGGCTTCATTGTGCCCTTTACCACACGAGCCAAGGTGCTCATTCAACAGTTGTGGTCTAAAAAGCGAGATTGGGACGACCCAAATTTACCACAAGATCTCAGCAGGGCCTGGGAAACATGGGAGAATGAGTTAAAACATCTCAGCGATATAACCATACCTCGTTGCTACTCATCTATTCCCCACGATGCACAACAACAGTACGAACTACATGTGTTCTGTGACGCATCCGAACGGGCTTATGGGGCTGTGGCTTACTTGGTGGAGTATGCAGATGTTATTCATTCAACCTTTGTCATGGCCAGATCAAGAATTGCACCTAAGAGGCAACAATCCATACCTCGACTGGAGTTATGTGCTGCATTAGCAGGTGCACAGCTGGCAAAGCTCCTGAAGGAGGAGATCACCCTTAAAATCCAGCAGATAGTTTTATGGACTGATTCTACAACTGTGCTAGAGTGGCTCCAGTCCGATTCATGTCGATTTAAAGTTTTTGTTGGAACACGGGTCTCAGAAATCCAGGATCTGACTGAGCATAGTACTTGGCGCTATGTTGACACACAGCAAAACCCAGCAGATGATATCACCAGGGGTAAACCACTCCAAAGTTTTACCATTCCTGGGCGCTGGAGTCAGGGACCCTCATTCCTAAACCTGGGTCCTGAGCACTGGCCAAAAAGACCTGAACCATCAAGGTCAGAAGGATTACCTGATTTAAAGGGTACCAATATCTGTTGTTTAATGACTGTGGTGCCAGATCATACTTTCCCCGATGCCACTCATTTCCATACATGGAAAGAGTTAGTGGAAGCGACTCGACAGGCCGATGGAAAGGCGACAGGTAGTCAACCAGATACTCAACTCATGGACCATCGCACAGCAGAATTGGAATTAATAAAAGGGTGTCAGGCTCAAAGCTTTCCTGAGGAGACCGCAGCCCTCAAAATGCACAAACCTGTACCAAATCACAGTCGATTAAGATGTCTTGCTCCAGAGTGGGATCCGGTGATGGAGGTAATCAGAGTCGGAGGACGATTACGAAGGCTGGAAAGCCTAAATGCTGAGGAAATTCACCCTATAGTATTAGACCCACAGCATCCAACCACAAAGCTTCTCATCAAAGAGTTTGATGAGCGCCTGCTCCACCCAGGTACAGAAAGAGTGTACGCCGAACTTCGGAGACAATATTGGATCTTGAGGGGGCGGCAAGCTGTCAAACATCACCAGCTTAAATGTTCATCATGCCAACGATGGAGAGCTCAGCCTAAGGTACCAAAAATGGCAGACCTGCCACCAGAGCGGCTCAGGATTCTTTGCCCACCATTCTACTCTACTGGAGTAGACTGTTTTGGTCCATATCAGGTAAAAATAGGCAGACGAGTGGAGAAACGTTGGGGAGTCATTTTTAAATGTCTCACAACAAGAGCGGTTCACATTGAGCTCCTCAACTCCATGGATGTGGATGCCTTCTTGCTCGCTTTACGACGATTCATAGCCAGACGTGGCAGACCAAAGGAGCTTAGGTCAGATTGTGGTACAAACTTCCGTGGGGCTGATCGAGAGCTAAAAGAAGCCTTTGCTGCCATGGAATCCCCATTAAAAGAGCGGCTAGCTGATCATCAGATCACATTTAAGTTCAACCCTCCTCATGCACCGCATTTCGGTGGCACTTGGGAACGAGAGGTTCGTTCCATAAAGACTGCTCTACGGGCAGCAGTTGGTGGCCAGTCTGTCTCAGAAGATGTCCTCACTACCGTATTAGTAGAGGTAGAGGGCATTTTGAACTCAAAACCGCTTGGATATGCCTCCACGGATGTTGCAGATCCAGATCCTATTACACCAAACCTTCTCCTCATGGGGCGGCGGGATGCGTCACTCCCACAAGTGACTTATGCTTCAGGGGAAATGGGACGGCGCAGATGGCGCCATTGTCAAAATCTTGTGGATCAGTTCTGGACTCAGTTTACAAGGAATTACTTGCCCACACTACAAACCCGCCAAAAGTGGCAAACTTCATCCGACAATCTAAAAGTGGGTTCAGTGGTTTTGATTGTTGACCCACAATTGCCCAGGGCTCAGTGGCCCATTGGCAAAGTGGCCGAGACTGTTATCAGTGATGATGGTTGTGTAAGATCTGCAAACATAAATGTTCAAGGTAAAGTGTACACTAGGCCAGTAGCCCGGCTTATTCAGTTGCCAGCCTTTCAAGATGACAGTAAAGACTCCTAAAGAATTCTCTTGACTTGCACATTTGCTGTTCAAATGTGGGGGCGGCTGTTCTGAATTCTTTATACTATGGCTGTAACACGATTTACTGAGTGTTCTGTAAAGGGCTTATATTATGAATGTAGGATGTAACTTCCGGAGGATGCATATTTGAGTCCATATATGAGAAGTTGAATGTACTGACTCATCTGAGTGAGACGCGATTGCCATCCGTGAGATATTGTGAAGTGCGGGGTAAAGTTATTGCCAAGTGAGTTTGTTCCTTCATATCATGTTTGTAATTACCCTTGTATGCTTGATATTAAGTGCGTGATGTTGTTAATGACCCGCGATCGGCCGCGAGCATTAGTTTCCGTGTAAACCAAAAGTGAAAGTGCTGCTACCATCAGCATCGCGGCTAATCCCGATGTCCTCGTGGAGATCTCGTTTGTTTTATTATGATTCAGTTTACTATATTCTACATTTGTTATGCCTTATGCTGTCACATGCCCTTTATATAATGCAGCTTTAGTCATTGATGTCTATTTATATTATGTTTACATTCAGCATACATTAGTCTATTGACTGCACTTTAAGAGAGCTGCAAATACTGTGTTGTTTGGTTTGGGATATTTATTGTGTCAGTACATATATATATATATTTTCGTGTTTGATATTTTATTATTTATGTATACTTATTGTTTATTACAGGAAACTACCTCCCTGCTCATAAATAAAAGATTGAAATTATCTCCTGACTCCTACTCCTTAACCAGAGTGCTGAAGTGGTCAGCAACATTTAAAGAACTGGCATTCTAAATTGGGCAATACCCAACAATCAGCGATCGCCTACAGCCAATGAGAGAGCAGCATTCACTTGTGTGTGTGTGTGTATACCTGCTGCAGGCCAGCGGGAGGCTGGGGGAGAAGTTAAAAGCGCTCTTTTTCGGTTTATTTGGACCCACAAAATGGAGGGAAAACTAGTGGAGGTTTGACAGGACTCAGGAGCAACCGTGTCTGTTTGACGTTTCATACAGAAAGAAATTAGTTTATTATCAACGTTGAGGAGAGATGGCTAATTCCCTTTAAACCCAGGTGAGCAAACATGTACATTTTCTACCCCATTAAAGGCTTCTTTCTCGTTATGTAGTTAATAACAAAAGATATACTACGTGTTTTTGGCTGTGAGACGTACTTTGGACGAAGTTGTCGGCGATTCTCCCTATAGTAAAGTCATACAATGTGAATGTCCATGTCGCCGAACCATCTTGCAGTGTAAACAAAGCAGCGACGAAACGCAAGCCCAGATAGTCATGCAGTGTGAAAACATCTGTGACACGACTAGTTTGAAAATCCTGCAGTCTGAACTCGGCATAAGACTCAAAACCACCCCAAAGTGACTTCCTCAATGTAACATAAGGGTTAAAATTCTGGCATCATTTGCTGACTTGTTCTAATCATAGTTTCTTCGGATGAACAGAAAATATATTTAGAAAGTAAGCTGGGCAAAAATGCAGCAGCCATTGACTTCCATAGTATTTGTTTTTCAACCATGCAGGGTTGTCCAACATTTTTCAAAATATCATCTTGTTGTTTTCAACAGAAAAAAGAACCTCAAAAAGGTTTTGTATGGCTTGGGTGTGAGTAAAATTAAACATTTGGGTGAACTGTCCCTTTAATGACTTAACAAAATTCCCATATAATTAATCCATGTAAAAGGGCTGTATGCTCCATTAGCTGTTGCCTTGTTTTTACAGTAATTCCATTAGCTTTAAAGGAAAGACGTGTTTAGGGCTTGACGGATCCCGGCGTGACTCCAATCTCATTTGTAGTTTTGTCCTTAATTACTTCAGAGTTATTCAATTAGACCACAGCCTTTTTCGGCGACAAAAGAACAGCATGGATAAAGCACGAACGTCAAGACAATAGATGGTAAATCTGGTCATTTTCGCAGTGATCTATGAGCTGATTGGTGGGTTGTGGCTCAAACTAAATTCAGTTATAATCGATTGTTCATGACACTTTGTGTATCAACCAGATCGGTTGTTTTAAAGCATTTGCAATGCACACTTGAAAGCAAAATTAAGATATAAATTCATTTTTCATATGTTTTCCAAATGCTGTTTAACAGATTTTTTTTCCAGCACATTTTTAAACGTACTAGTTTTAATTAATCAGTTATGCACTCGTTTCTTCTGTCTTTGCCATGATGACAGTACATATTTTACTAGATATCATGCAAGATACTAGTATTCAGCTTAAAGTGACATTTAAAGGTTTAACTGGGTTAACTAGGTAAGTTTGGTTAATCAGGGAAGTCATTAGACAACAGTGGTTTGTTCTGTAGACGAAAAAATATTGTTTAAGGTGGAAATAATATTGAATATTATATATTAAATAATTATATAAAACAGATTTTTTTTTTCAGCCAAACTTGTATAAAAAAATAAATAAATCTTTCTCCTGAAGAAAGTATTATAGGAAGTAATGTGATAATGTCCTTTGCTCTGTTAAAATTACTTTGGAAATATTTGGAAAAGAATAACAATCTCACAGGAAGGCTAATACGTAATTTTGTCTTAGCTGTACTAGCTGTACTTCTGCAACGTTTCTGAAAGGACAAGGATAAACTTAACACTTAATCCTGTATGTCTGAACAGCTTAGAACTGTCAAATCCACCATCAGGCTTTTCAGCAGTTCATCTTCACAGACATATAATTATCAGTAACTGTGTTAATGACAGATTTCATACTCCGTGATTAGTCTAGAAACCAGGATAACAAAGAATTTTCTTTTTATGACCGGATGATCCATGTACACTCTTAAAAATAGGTTCAAAGGGTTCAAAGGAGATGCTGTACGAACCATTATGGTAAAATGCAGGTCAATATCACATGTGGGTCTAAGATGAGACGTTCAAATTTGGTGTCTGTTTTAGATGGAATAATAAAGTGGTATTGTAACTCATATAAAATGCAAGTGAGCATTTACTTTAATATATTTTTAATAAACTTATTGCTGTGCAAAGATTAATCACGATTAATTGCATCCAAAATAAAAGTTTGTTTCGGCATTATTTAATATGTTAATACACACACACACATAGTTAAAGTCAGAATTATTAGGGATTATTAGTCAGATTATTATAATCCCCCTTTTTATTTTTATATGTTTTTATAATATTTCCCAAATGATGTTTAACAAAGCAAGGAAATTTTAACAGTGTTTGATAATGTTTTTTTCTTCTGGAGTAAGTCTCATTTCTTTTACTTCGGCTACAATAAAAGCATTTTTAAAAGATTTTTAAACACCATTTTAAGTTCAAAATTATTATCCCCTTTAAGCTATTTATTTTTTTTGATAGTCTACAGAACAAACCACTGTTATACAATAACTTGCCTAATTACCCTAACCTGCCTAGTTAATCTAAAAATCTAGTTTAGCCTTTAAATGTCACTTTCAGCTGTATAGAAGTGTCTTGAAAATTATCTAGTAAAATATTATGTGCTGTCATCATAGCAAAGATTAAAAAAAAAATCAGTTATTAGAGATGAGTTGTTAAATCTTATGTTTAGAAATGTGTTGAAAAAAAAAATCTGCTCTCCGTTAAACAAAAATGGTGGGAAAAATAAATAAATGGGGGGCTAATAGTTCTGACTTGAACTGTGTGTGTGTGTGTGTGTGTGTGTGTGTGTGCTGTTATATATTTTATATTATATAAATGTTTATATGGGCGAAGCAGTGGCGCAGTAGGTAGTGCTGTCGCCTCACAGCAAGAAGGTAGCTGGTTCGATCCTCGGCTTAGGTGGCGTTTCTGTGTGGAGTTTGCATGTTCTTCCTGCGTTTGCGTGGGTTTCCTCCGGGTGCTCCGGTTTCCCCCACAGTCCAAAGACATGCGGTACAGGTGAATTGTCTAGGCTAAATTGTCCGTAGTGTATGAGTATGTGTGTGGATGTTTCCCAGAAATGGGTTGCGGCTGAAAGGGCATCCGCTGCGTAAAAATGTGCTGGATAAGTTGGCGGTTCATTCCGCTGTGGCGACCCCGGATTAATAAAGGGACTTAAGCTGTCAAGAAAATGAATGAATAAAGGTGTATATGAAACAAATCATGCAAACGCACATTTTGCAATTTAAATATCTAAGAAAGCTATACTAAACAGTTTTGTAACAATTTATGTGTGTGTCATAACTTAAATATATATATGACACAAAACAAACTTTTATTTTGGATGCAATTTTAATCGAGGTTAATTTTTGCCCTAAAATTTTGTAAAACTAAAATGTCAAAATATGGGTGAAAATTTGGTTTCTTCATCATCATCATCATCATCATTCAGCATTAAATATAGATATGTAGAAAAAAAACAACATGGTTATTCTGAACTGAGTTTATTAGGTAATATGTGGTCATATTAAGTGTTATATTTGAATCATTAGACTCTTCTTGCTGACAAATGGGTCAAAGCTAGTGATTTGAAGAATAGTGGCAAAGTTTAAAATTAACAATTACTTTTTAGCTGCAGTATGATACTGAACTATTTCAATGCCAAAACGCTGCTTGTTCTTGTTCTGACAATACAAATGTTAATAAACATTGTAATGTTTGTAAATAAAGAACCTGTATTTGCAACTTTAAGATGCATGTTAGTACTAAAAGTATGAATTTAAAATAAGGTTTCAATCCATTGTCCACTTTTGTACTTTTATTTTTAAGAGTGTACTTGTCTGCAATTGTATTCGAAGACAAAAAAAAGGAAAATTTGCTGTCAAAGAGGAGAAAAATCTGGAATTACTTTCCAAAAGACAAGTTGATCATTGTTTTAAGGAATGTAAACATGAACGTGATCGTGAGAAACCTTTTTAAGGTCTTTAAGGTACGACACCTTTGGGAAAACCTTTCAAGCAGTACTTTTCCATATTTGCTTTTGGAATTGGTAGCCTTTTCCTTTAATAAATGTAAATGTCTCGTAGGAAGTTAGATTTGATTAGACAGGCTTTGGCAAGGTCAAATCTGAGGGTTCAGATATATGCGTATATATATGTATTAAGTGACATCGTTGTTTTAGGTAATATCCATCCTAGGAGACGTGTGGTAGAGAAGCATTTCTCTACATGTATACCTCTGATTCATATTTCTGACTAGTGTAATCCCAGGATGTGGGTGCGGTAGAACAAGATTCATTGCATGTACGTTCTCCTAAGAAAACAAACAAAAAAAGAAATGAAGAAAGAAATGAGGTAGTTTTCACAGCTGCGTTGCACTTCATACTTCAGGATTCAGATTCGTAACAAAAGCCAGCAGCATACAGTTGTCGCTGTACCATTTATATAGAAATATCTTTGGTTAAATACAGTTTTATATTTAGATCTGTATTTGATTTTCTGCAGAAGGCCTCCCTTCAGCTTGTGGTCCCATTGAATTAAACCAATAATCCACCTTTTGGTTGAAGTCCAGTGCCCTGTGCTAATCAAAAGTGCCAGCAACCACTGAAAAGGCAGAACTTTGTTTTGTTTTTTGTTTTTTCTTGTGGCAAACTTTCCAAAGTTGGCTTTAGACAATTCAGGCCTTGTCTTTTGTGTTTTATGCGTCACTTTTTCTCTGTAGATGTCACTATTTTTCCATGGTGGTATACAGAAGCCATTTTCAAGATCATCTTTGAATTTGCAATGCATTCTCCAATATTTCTGCATCCTATTCCAAATATCCCACCATAACCAAGGAATTCAGAAAAATTTCATTCCCATGGATATGTATAGACTGTTTCCATAGCTTCCCGGAATGTCATACACAGCCGCACGCTTTCGCAGACACGTTCTGAAGGGTGTTGAATCTATTACTGTTGTCCAAGAAAGACATTTTCTTCTCGAACTTTATCGGTCGACAGCAAGGAGTGTATCGCACCTTGTCCTTTTTCCCATTGTCCCGTCCTGGTCTGGCTTTCTCACTGGAGCCGTTATTCAGCTGCATGTGCTGCATTACTAAGTCATAGTTGCGTCTGGCATTGGTGCACTTCCCGCTGCAGTACCTGAAGCGCACAGTCTCCTCGCTTTCATACCCGAGGCCCAGCTCGCTCACGGTGAGGTTGATTTCATGTAACGAGCACGGCTTTGGGCCCTTTCGTGCTCGTTTGGTTCTCCGACCTGCCTCAGTTCTGATCCTCCTCTGCTTTTGGTCCACAAGGGTCGCAATCACCTTCTTCAGCTCGCCTTCGGTGAAGCTATGGAAGAGGTACGAGACTAGAAGAGAAACAAAAAATGAGAGCAATTCCAGCGTTATGGAGGCGACGTTTGCAGTAAGAACTTAAAACTTAGTCACATTCAAATTATATGTTAATATTATACTGAAACTAATCTAAAATTTAAACTAAAATTGTTTCTATTTTAGTTGAGGGAAATAAACGTAATGGATCTAGACCATTTTGAGGGATGTAAACAATAACAGTGGTCCTAATGTATTTACAGCTTTTGAGAATCACAAAAGGTCCAGATATTAATAATGTTATGACAGCTGTTTTGACGTTAGGTTATGATTAAATCTCCTCTTGTTACAGTTATGAAATAGTTTGACGACATGCAGGAAATGTTCGTCGGCCAACGACATCACCACATTAAAATGGTCTATACCAGTGGTTCTCAAACTGTGGTACGCCGCGGGCTGCCTTCTAGTGGTACGCAGAGGAATCCAATGTCATATGTACATGCAACATATACATATATATATATATATATATATATATATATATATATATATATATATATATATATATATATATATATATATATATAATAAATATATATATATATATATATATATATATATATATATATATATATATATATATATATATATATATATATATATATATATATTTTAAAAAATATCAAAAAATGGTTCATATATGAATATAATGACAAGCAGCATTTCCAGACTTTGATGAATATTATACTATAGGTTTACACTTTACATTTAAGTACTTGAGTTTTTTTTTTTTTTTTTACTTTTTAAGAACAGTAGCCTACCATTTTTAATGAACTTTTAAAAGCACATTTTAATTTAAACGTTGACAGTTTTATTTTTTCATTTATTTTATTTTTTTTTACACATAAACACAGCAGTGTTAATGTTCAAACTATTTATAAGGTTTAAAGTGGCTAATGATAATAAATGTTAATTTATTAATAATAGTAATTAATCTGTCACGTTTTTAAACTGTGCAGAGCTGTAGCTGCTTAATTAGGCCTACTACACTACTGTATTTTAATATTGGTCAAATGGTGGTACTTGGAAGGACAATGTTTTCTGAAGTGGTACTTGATGGAAAAAAGGTTGAGAACCACTGGTCTATACAATTATATACAATGTATGTAATTGGAAATGTACACAGCATTATGGATATTTACAGTATACAGCACACTTTGTAGAAATTCTGTAAATAAAATGACACAACCCAAAAGAAACGATGCTTAATAAAAGAATAAGAGATGGCTCTCTATAGAATAAAAATGATTGATTTTGTTTTATAATGATCATGGGAGTTGCGTTCTAAAAATGACCCGCAATAGGTAAAATCTGCGAAGTAGTCAGCTTTATTTTTTTTTACAATATTATTATTATAGATGTTTAAGGCTTTAAAACCCCTCTACACACTTTGTACACTTTTCTCAGACAGGCATTCAAATTTTCACTCTTTTCTCTCTTGTTTAAACACTCTCAAAGTTCAAACCTTTGTAAAAAAATAATAATAATAATAATAAAACGGTATTATAAAATTAAACCGGGCGAAGCAGTGGCGCAGTAGTAGTGCTGCCGCCTCACAGCAAGAAGGTTGCTGGATCGCTGGTTCAAGCCTTGGCTCAGTTGGCATTTCTGTGTGGAGTTTGCATGTTCTCCCTGCGTTCACGTGGGTTTCCTCCGGGTGCTCGGGTTTCCCCCACAGTCCAAAGACATGCGGTACAGGTGAATTGGGTAGGCTAAATTGTCTGTAGTGTGTGCGGATGTTTCCCAGGGAAAGGGAAACCGCTGCGTAAAAACTTGGATAAGTTGGATAAGTTGGCGGTTCATTCCGCTGTGGCGACCCTGGATTAATAAAGGGACTAAGCCGACAAGAGAATGAATAGAATGAAACCAAAGATCAAAACCTGTTGTCAGGCGCAAACATTCATCGCTGTTAGCAAAAAGTTAATGTGTGGATAATGTTGGCATCCAGCATAATGTTCTTTTTCCTGCATTCACTGATCGATAAAGCGAAAGCAGACTCCATACTTAAGGGAGTCAGTTCAGACTACATGATTTTCAAAAAAGTCGTGTCACAGATGTTTTCACACTGCATGACTAGCTGGGCTAGGGTTTTGTCGCTGCTTTGTTTACACTGCAAGATGGATCGGCAACAGGGGCTTTCCCATTGCATGACTTTACAATAGGAAGAATCGCTGACAACTTCGTCCAAACTACATCTCACAGCCCAAAACACGTAGTATATCTTTTGTTTTTAAATCCAAAACGAGAAAGAAGTCTTTAATGGGGTAGAAAATGTACATATTTGCTCACTTGTGTTTGAAGGAAATTTAGTAATTTCTCCTCAACTTTCTTTTTTAACTTTCTGTATGAAACGTCAAACACAAATGGGTGCTCCTGTCAAACCTCCACTAGTTTTTCTTCCATTTCTTGGATCCAAATAAACCAAAAATGAGTGCTTTTAACTTCTCCTGCTGGCCTGCAGGTGCACATACACACACACACACACACAAGTGAATGCTGCTCTCTCATTGGTTGTAGGCAATGTTATTTTCATTCACAACTCATTTCACATGGCATGATTTGAATCGCAGACAGCTCCAGATATTTAGATCACGTCTTTAATAGTTCATACTGTGTGATTGAAATCACAGGCAAATCGGTGCTCGTGAGTGACAGGCATTTGTCTGCAATTTTGTCAAAAATGACCTGTCGGTGAGTCAAAATCAGGGCTAAAATCATGCAGTCTGAGCTCGCCATAACACACACTGGATGCTCACATTCGCATGAAATGAAATTATGAAAAATGAAATTATTCAGATGCTGCTTTTTGGCGGGGCAGAAATATGAACAGTGGCCTGAGTTTTACTATAGCCGGGAACCTTTAGCCCCTTTCACACAGTGAAACCGGTAAATATCCGGAACATTTCCGGAACTACTTTACCGGTATATTCAAAAAAACGCTGTTCACACAGGCGAGGACGTTACGGAATTTTTCCGGAAAAGAGCATTCACACATCCATCGCAAAATGCCGGTAAATTCTGACATCATTAACCAGAAATGACCTCTAAACGGCTGCGCTTGTGTTTGTAAACATTTGACTACATTACAAACTCTTCGGATGGATCAGTATTGAGTACAACTCTAATGAAAACATAGGGTAACACTTTCGCATGTCGAGATGTTCATGATATGTGTGTGTGCTGGCGCTATGGGCGCTCACGGGCACACGCAAAGCTTGAAGGTAAACAAACAACGGATTATCATAAACATTTTAGCGATAATTATTTACACAGCATTAAGAAGGAACATAGAAACATTATCTGACTAACATCTAGCAGCTAAAGGTGTCTGGAAAAAATATTCAAAGGCTTTTATTCTCATAAACCGCGCGCACGTGAATGCGTCTGACTGTTCTGATTGGCTAAAGCAGGTGTCTCACGTCAGCCCGTTCTAGACGTGGACGCGCTTATTACGGCAATCTTCCTTCTGCATTCGCACAGCGCAGCATTCCGGCAAATTACCGGTAATGTTACAACTTCTCTTTCCGGAAAATAGCCAGAACGAATTTACCGGTATTTTCAAAAAGGGCCTGTTCACACATACAACCTTTCTGGAAAATTGCCGGTAATTTTCCGGAAAGGTCTGTATGTGTGAAAGGGGCTTATGTTTACATTTCTAAAATGCATGGCGCTGTGTGGTGCAGCGCATCCAGTGTGCGACCCCCCCCCCCCCCCCTCTACGATGGTCTTGCTGCAGACAGTTATAACCCTTTTGCGTTCTCGTTAAAACTCATACTACTAGCGATCGAAGATTTATGTTATTTGGCAAACTGATCACGTTCTGTACTGTACAGAAGACACGGAGGAGATTGATTGGTCTTAGGACGCCAAACACAATGTGCAGTTAAAAAAAAATAATAATAATAAAAATTCCCCCGAAACTGCAAGACCATGGAAGGTGATGGCGAGGGACCACTGTATTTGACATTTTTGCATTTATGAGGGAAAAGCTTGGTTATGGATGTGACCGCTCTCCGTTACGGATGTGACAGATGTGAAATTGACACTTGTGTGACTTCTGGTAAATCAAATATAATTGCTTGAAAACATTGACAGACATTTGAGTATTTTTACTGTACTGTAAAATACAAGACTACACAAAAAAACCTACAAAGGCTTTCGCTATTTTGATAAACGTCATTTTTTGTTTTTGATGGTAAGTTTGACATTTGCATGGAATTGCACATGAGCGTTATTGATCGGTGGTTGCGATTTCATAATTCAACCTAATTGAGTTCTTAGGCCAGAAACCTACTCCACACGAGTATGGAAAGATGTGTGTGCTTTCCAAGCTTTTCGCTAATGTGCAATTAACGTTCGTTTATGTTACAAAAAACTTCAGTTCTCAAGGGATGATCGAATGTCTGCGTCATTCTCAGGTCTTGGCTAATTTTCCATGGAGTTCCCTTTGGAGTTTCTTGCAGTTTTTCAGTAGAAAGTCACATTTTGCTCGCTGACAAAATATATTTTGGAGGCACATTTTTTGCTAACAGTTGTGAACAGGGGTGTAATATTACACGATGTTTTGGTGCACTCTTAAAAAATGCCGGGTTGTCATTCAATGTTTGATCAAATATGTTTAAATTTTTTTTCAATTAAACTTTTTTAACCCAATAGTTGGGTTTGTCCATATTTGACCTAATGCTAGGTACCAACAACCTAACATTTTATACTTTGGTGTGCACATATCTTTAATTCAATAGTTTTTTTTTTTTTTTATATATTAGCAGGGAGAGACAACTAAACATAAAATTACTACTTTTCATTACTTTTTTTTTTTTTTTAAACAGTGGCTTACTGATCGTATTGTGGCTCTGTCTTTAAGTGAATTCATTTATATTTACAAATTTCACATTAGGGATGTGCTCAATCCAGTCTCTCCAGTATTGAAAATGTACGAGACTTTAATCTTATTGCATAAGTGAGTTTCTCTGTTGCAAAAATATCATGTAATATATTTATCCAGTGTTCAAGATAAGCCCGAACTACTGCAGTTGTAGCCATTTAATTGCTTTCTTACATGCATAAGGATTCTAAACAGATACTTGTTTGGAAAATAGCTGGAAAGAGACTCTTGGGAAATTTGTGATTTTTATAGGACTTCTAGACATTTGTTAACATCTAAATTAAATGATAAAATTAAGTTTCGATAAAATTAGGGCTGCACGATACTGTGGAAATATGCAATATTAGTGCTGAATATTGACAGTGACATTTCTTATGATAGAAGTTTATTTTTATTTATTTATATTTATCTATTTATTTTATTTTTTTTGCTTATTTTTATTTAGTTTTATTACTTTTTTATTTGTTTATTTATTTATTTTCATTTACTTATTTTTATTCACTTATTTATATTTATGTAATTTAATTTATTTATTTATTATATTTTTTAATTTATATTTGTTTATTTGTTTATTTTTAATTATATTTGTTTATTTTCTTTTATTTATTTATTTATCTATTTATTTTAATTGTTTATTTAATTTATTTATTTATTTGTTTATTTTTATTTTTTATTTGTTTACTTATTGTTACTACTTGTTTTACTTACTTATATTTATCTATTTTTATTAATTTATTTATTTTATTACTTTTATTTATTTATATTTATTTATTTATTTACTTTTATTTAATATTTATATTTTATTTTTATTTACTAATTTATTACATTTATTTATGTATTTTTTATTTATTTACTTATTTTTTATTTATATTTGTCTAATATTTTTATTTACTTATAGTTATCTATTTTTATTTAATTGTATTTATTTATATTTATTTATCTTTTTTGTTTACTTTATTTATTTTTATTTATTTTTTTATGTACTTTTTTATATTTATTTATCTATTTGTTTAATTTTTTAATTATTTACATATTTTTATTGGTTAATTTATTTTTATTTACTTTATTTTATTTACGTATTTATTATTATTTACTTATGTTTAAACAACCTATGCATGCAACACACAAATGCCTGACACATAACATTAATTTAACTCATTGTACTTCCCTACAATATGGAAATTGCAAATGCTAGTATGGCAATAATGATTATTTTTCAATATAATGTGCAGCCCTAGTTTCAACTGCACTTTGAAATAATTTAAACATTGGCTTTCATAGCTAGTTTGCATGACAGGTTTATTTAAAGAACAGTAAAGGGCAGTTTCTATTTCTCATTATAGCAATTCTTGTAGCAACATGTAGTGGAATTGTGAAAGTCTGACATCTATGCGTTCAGCTTAGATATCTTTGCATTCATGTACTTGCATAAAGTGTGTGTTTTGACCTTGCTAATGTTTGCTTTAAGTATCAGCTTTGTCTCGTGCTTTTACTGGAATTCCTCAGAAGTAAAATTAGACACAAATGAAACAAATGTTTGAAATACAGTAAGAATGAGGACCTTATTGAGGCTAAAAGCACATTCAATTTGACATGAATAAAAACAATGCTGAAGGCTTTTGGCTTTCAGTAGGTTGCAGGCTCAGCGTGAGAACGTTTCAAGTCGGTTCTGTATTGCCACTGAACATTTTATGTTAATTGATTCTGACTGCTCATTTTTATTATGTATTGCAATCTCAGACATTTGCTTTTGCTTTGTATTCTACATTTCTTTTACAAGTTTCTCTGATTTGAGACTGATTTATTCAATAATCCAGCTCATTAACATGGTTAAAATGAAGCAGCAAGTTTTGCATTTTGCAGTTGAAGAGAATTGTTGTGACTGGCTGACTGCAATCAACATGGTACGGATAGAAACATCCACCATGGTTAGGTAGTAGCCAGAGCACAGTGTACACTCACCGGCCACTTTATTAGGTATACTTGTCCAATTGCTCGTTAACGTAAATTTCTAATCAGCCAATCACATGGCATAAACTCAATGCCTTTAGGTATGTAGACATGATCAAGAAGATCTGCTGCAGTTCAAACCGAGCATCAGAATGGGGAAGAAAGGGGATTTATGTGACTTTGAACGTGGCATGGTTGTTGTTGCCAGACAGGCTGGTCTGAGTATTTCAGAAACTGCTGATCTACTGGGATTTTGGACAATAGAATATTGGAAAAATGTTGCCTGGTCTGATGAGTCTCGATTTCTCTGTGACATTTGGATTGGATCAGAATTTGGTATCAGCAACTTCAAAGCATGGATCCATCCTGCCTTGTATCAATGGTTCAGGCTGGTGATGGTGGTGTAATGGTGTGAGGGGAAATTTTCTTGGCACACTTTGGTCATCATAAAGTCCTAAAGCGTGAATCTTGAACATGACAATGAGTTCCCTGTACTCAAATAGCCTCCACAGTCACCAGAGTTCAATCCAATAGAGCACCTATGGGATGTGGTGGAATGGGAGATTTGCATCATGGATGTGCAGCCGACAAATTTGCAGCAACTGTGTGATGCTTTCATGTCAATATGGACCAAAATCTCTGAGAAATATTTCCAGTAGCTTGCTGGATCTATGCCACGGAGGATTAAGGCAGTTCTGAAGGCAAAAGGGGTCCAACCCGGCCGGTACTAGTAAAGTGTACTTAATAAAGTGGCCGGTGAGTATGTTAAAGCCCAATACAGGAGTGCATTAAAGCAATGCAGTTAAAAACAAGCATATGCTCTTCTTAACCATAAGCCCAAGTTATAACAATGGACAGGCAAAAGATTCGAACACAAAATGAATCATTCAATCGACTCTAAAAGCGTGCTCAAAACTATTGAATCTTGAAGGAAACAGTCGACTTTGATTTAAACCTCAGCTGGATGCTTTCATTCACTTAGAGTTGTAAAACACAATGCATGCAAGGTCATTTTCAAAAACTCATAATAGGGGCTCTTTAAGCCTTTAAATGATACTTTAAGCTGAATACTAGTGTCTTGCAAAATAATTAAAGTATTATGTTCATTGATCACGGCAAAGACAAATGGTTATTAAAATGACTTAAAGTTACAAACTCTGTTGGACATCACTTAAAAACATAGTCATTAAAACTGTTTTAATGGTGTCATGTTCAATACTTTATTTTCCCTGTTATACTTAGTTATTTCTCCTAATCTAATGCTGTGCAATATATGAAAAATATGAGATGTTTGTTTTTTTTTTTTCGTCTTTTTTTCGATACTTAATCATCATGTTGGTTGTTAAAGGTGCAGCTAAAGGTTAGGATTGATGCCTAGTGGTTGAAATGGGTATTGCAGTCCAAGTTCAAAATAATGTAAAGTTTGTTGTTATTACCCTGCCCTTCCTCTGACAACTCTGGTTGCCAGATTGACAACACCTACAGGAGTGAGCATGCCTGACAATTTTGGAAACAAAAGGCGAAATTAAAATTGTACATGCTTTAACACATATTATGTAAATTACATACAAAGTCAATGCAAACACATGCATTGAGGTGAATTATCGCAGCGTGCCACGAATGACGCAGAACGTGCAATGCGTTTAAATGATTGAACCTTAGTGAAAAATGTGTGTGAGAGGGAAAAACATCCTGTGAGTCATGTAATGTGTTCGGTGTGAACCCAGCATTACACTAAGTTGCTCAGCTAATGTTTACATTGGTAATATTTATATTTTTTGCTATTTAAAAACCACCTCATGTGGATTTTTATGACTCTGAAAAACTATTTAAAGGTTAATATTATCAGCCCCCTTAAGCTATATATATATATACATTTATTTATGATTATTATTATTATTATTGTTTATTTTTATTATTTATTTTTATTATTATTTTTTTCATTTTCAAAAACCCATAATAGGGGCTCTTTAAGCCTTTAAATGACGCTTTAAGCTGAATACTAGTATCTTGCAAAATAACTAAAGTATTGTGTACAGTGATCATGGCAAAGACAAAAAATAGATATTAAAATGTCTTTAATTATGTTGAAAATTCTCTGTTGGACATCACTTAAAAATAGGTATTAAAACTGTTCAAAATGTGTTGGGGAAGAAATTCTCTGTTTAACATCACTTGGGAAATATTACATAAAAAGAATTACAATTTCACAGAAAGGCTAATAATTTAGTCTTCAAATCTACAGTATATCATGTAACAGAAAATGTATGCCTTTTGAATTTATGGTCTAACTTCTGGCCAGATAAAAAAAAAAAAAAAACTTATTGTTGAGTTCTGGACTTTATATGAGTTTTTTCTATTTTCATCTGTGTCTAATTACATTTTATGGCGTCTACTCACACTGTGGTCTCTCCATGACTATAAAATAAATGTGGATAGGCAGAACATTTGGCTTATGCAGTTAGTTTGGAATTTGTTCAATGTGTTCAATATTGAGATCTCTTGACTTGTGATTGAGACTTTGTAGTTCTGGCAAGTCTGAGCAGAGTTTGAAACTTTAAAGGTGAAACGTGAGATTAGTCGAGCCTCATTTCCACATCTGAGAAGCAGAAAACCTTTGTGTTTCCAAAGGCTCCAAATTTGATCTACAGTGTAATTGCTGTCCGGGTTTGGTCTTGCCTCTCTAAAATTGCAAAATGAGCATGTCCATATTTCAAATTAAACAGGTGCAATTTTATATGATAACTATATTTTGCATGCATTGAACAGCATTCGATTAGGAGAAATGCCTAAGATGAGTTTTTTTGTCCAACACATGGACATGACCTTAATCATTTTTGGTCATGCAATATACATCGCCTATAGGAAAAAAAAAAAAAAAACAGTCAGTATGATTGAAAAAAGCAGTATAGAATTTACTATAAATTCATTTATTCATTCATTTTCTTGTAGGCTTAGTCCGTTTATTAATCTGGGGTCGCCACAGCAGAATGAACCACCAACCTATACAGCACGTTTTTATGCAGCGAATGCCCTTCCAGCCACAACCTATCTCTGGGAAACATCCACACACACTCATTCACACACACACTCATACACTACGGAAAATTTAGCCTACCCAATTCACCTGAACTGCATGTGGGGGAAACCGGAGCACCCGGAGGAAACCCACGCGAGCGCAGGGAGAACATGCAAACTCCACACAGAAACAGCGAACTTCTTGCTGTGAGGCAACAGCACTACCTACTGCACCACTGCTTCGCCCTTACTATAAATTACTATAGTATATTTTCATGTTGGTGTCTAACGACTGAAAATGAATCTGGTAGCAGATATTATGGCTGCAACTGACGGATATTTTAATAATCGATTAATCTGTCAATTATTTTTTTGATTAATCGACGAATCGTATAAAAAAAAAAGAAAAAAAAAACAAGAAAAATATTCATGTCCAACCCTTCATTTTAAAAAGCTCATCCCTGAGCTGTTATAAAAATAATAATAAAATTAAAAACCAAGTTTCGTCCTGTTTTCAATTCAAAATATCTAAACTTTTTTAAATAAAGATACATACTAGATACCTGTAACCAAATATGCGCGTAAAAAAGGGTTGATGGGAATACCAGGATGCGCATAAATTTAGAAAATGCACAGAAAAAATGTGTGCGCGTAACTGAGTAGGATAAACTTTTTATTCGATGAGAAAATATGCACATATACTACAATGGAAACACTTTTTGGAAACAAATTTTATTATGTGCATTAAAGGTCATGTGATTTTGTTATAAGAGATCATGTGATGATGAAAAATGTGTGAATGAACAAACCAGCAGGCTGAGTACACTGTAAAACGTTTGACATGTTATTATATTATTATTGACCTCCAGAACTGTCAGGAGCGTCTGTGCTCTGCATCTCACACCTTCAAATGCCACCATGCATTCACCCCATGGCGACATCATCTTCTGAGGTGCAAGTCATTTATTAAATAAGGAAAAGACTCGCGTTGCTTCTCCTACCGCAGCAAATTCCATTTTTACTGTTGATATTTGGCACCAAATAATCAGGAAGTGACGATTTTGTTTCTTTGACTCGTTGGATGGAAACGCTGCACATCTTTTATGCGATAATCCAGGTTTGCACATAAAATTAATTAGCATTTTTGGATGGAAACATAGCTAGTGATTTGCATAGTATTGATTGATTTGGATACAGGTTTTCAGCTTTCTTCATAATATTATCTTTTGTGTTCAACAGAATAAAGAAACTCATGAAAGTTCAAAACCACTTGTGTGGGTAAATTAAAATGATTGGAGCACTATCCCTTTTACTTTAAAGTCTTACAAAATTACTTCATTCATTCACTCTTCTTTGGCTTAGTACCTTTTTTATCAGGGGTCGCCACAGTGGAATGAACTGCCAACTCACACTCTCATATTCACACGCACTAGAGCCAGTTGAGTTTATTCAGTTAACCTATAGCGCATGTGTTTGGACTGTGGGGGAAACCGGGGAGCACCCGGAGGAAACCCACGCCAACATGAGGAAAACATGCAAACTCCAGACAGAAATGCCAACTGACCCAGCCGGGACTCGAACCAGCGACCTTCTTGCTGTGAGGCAACAGTGCTAACCACTTGGTCACAGTGCCGCCGCTTTATTTTATTTAATAAAATAATAAATAATTTTTAAAAAGCGTTTTTGACCAAGTGCATCCAGAATTTTTGGTTTCTACCCAGAATTTTCATTTGAGTGCATCCATAGTAAATTCCCTTTTTCTTTTGGCCACTATTAGTATAACCAATCAGCTAATTGTGTACAGATGAAGTTAGGAATCTTTCAATGTTTCCTATAATATTTTTTTTCTTTTGAAGAAAGAAAAAAAAAATCTTTTGTGATTTTAAGTTGGCTAGAATAAAAGTAGTTTAACAAAAGTTTTCTAAACCATTTTAAGGTCAATATTATTAGCCCCCTTCAGCAATATTGGTTTCGATTGTCTACACAACAATCCATCATCATACAATGAATTGCCTGGTTACTCTTACTTACCTAATTACCCTAGTTAAGTCTTTAGATGTCATTTTAACCTTCTATGGCTAAGTGGCCACATACGTGGACCTCACATTTTAGCTCTTAAGTGGCTATTTACAATAATAAATGTTTTATATTTTGTTACAGACATACAGTGTCATCCTGCAACTGTTTTGCAGCATATGAAATGTCCCAAACACTATTTTAACTGTCCAAAATGGGGGGGAAATGTTGTTTTTACTCTATAATAGTCTGTTTTATGTAAATTTGGACCACAAGTCCACATATATGGACATCATCTTTCTCTAAGTACATCATATCAAAAGATGACACTTAGGTTTTATTTTAATTAGGTTCCAATAAGCCAAAATGGCAAAGAGAAATAAATAATGCTTGTAAAAAAACACCTTAGGCCTTAATATAATATTAATATTAACATAATATTTGACTAGATATTCTTCAAGATACTAGTATTCAGCTTAACCTCTTTACGCTGAAAACTAGTATCTTAAAGAATATCTAGTTCAAGAGTTCACACTTAGCTGATGATTTATAAAAGCTTGTTTGGCATGCGGTCCCGGGAGAGAGCCCCAAGCTCAAGGACTCCTCGGGTCCGGGGCTTCCTCCCGTTTGGCAGAGCGAGAAGGGAGCCTGAGCTCGCCCGGAGAACCCGGGGAAAACCCACGCGGACACGGGGAGAACATACAAACTCCTCACAGAAACACCCACCGGTCCTGTGGGACCAGGGCCGGCAGTGTTCTTGCTGTGGGGCTCGCAGCGCTAACCATTGGGCCGCCGTGTCGCCCAGTCCGAGGTAAAGGAGGAGAAAAGGGGAGGAGGGGGGTTTCTTCCAAACGAAGATAAAGTGAACTGAAAACCGTGGTTATTTATAGTAGCTTAGGGCTCGTATGATTGGAAGATACCGAGACCGGCCGTGATAAATCATAAGCACGTGATCCTCTCAAAATTAATTTATGAATAAACCTCACAAAATATTATGTACTATAATCATGGCAAAGATAAAAAAATCAGTTATTGGAAATGAGTTATTAAAACTTATGTCTAGAAACGTTTTGAAAAAAATCTTCTTTCCGTTAAACAGAAATTGAGGAAAAAAATAAGGAGGGGTGTGTGTGGGGGGGTAATTTCGGAGAGCTAATGATTCTGACTTAGCATGTGTGTTGATAGCTGCTAGTTTGTAAAGCTTTGTTCACCTGAGCGGTCTGGCCTTCAACACCAGCATGCTGACAGCTATGATTTATGAGCAGTGACTGAGCGCCGGTGGCTGTAGAGGCATGTAGTATAAACACAGCGGCGACTGGAGGATGACATATTAAATCCTTTCTGTCATGTCTACATCTACCTAATCCACACCAACTCTGATGTAGGCATGTGCTGATGTTCAATATATCGTGATCATGAACATGCACAATATTGAGATCATGGCCATTTCAAAATACAGTGAAATAAATATTTATCGTTGAAACGTTTAGTGCTTTTTAGGAATATTCATGCTGTTGTATGTTCAGTGGCGTTCAGAACATTTCAAATGCTTGAAGACTTTATATGCCGTTTGCTTTCAAATAATGACATTTTCACATGTTAATCTGGCCCGTGACCATAACTTTTTGTAAAGTAAGGCTGCATTTGCTAACATTTGTCAATTTACAGCAGAAAAAATAAGTATTAAACATGTCATGTTTTTTCCTGGGCATAATATTTCTAATGGAATTGAAGCAGATTTTGGAAAAAAACCAAAACAATACAAACATAAAAATAAAACCAAACCAATAAAATACATAACACCATAAAATGACACCAGGAGAAAGTGCTGAACTACTGAAACATATTTAATACTGTATATAAAGGGCTTTTTTGCTGATGGCAACTTACAGACGCCTCTCATATGGAGAATGAAGTCACATGCATTGCTCAGGTGTGAGTTTTTCCACAGACTTTACAGTGTCAAAATCTTGATGGTTCTGTGGGTCTTGTCTATTAAAGCTGAGCTTTATTTTGTATGCTCTATTGGATTCAGGTCAGGTGATTGGCTGGGCCATTCTACAGCTTGTTTTTTTTTTTTTTTCTCTGAAAGCATTTGAGAGTTTCCTCGGCTGTTTTACATCATTGTCTTGCTGAAATGTCCACCCTGGTTTCATCCTCTTGCTAATGTAGATGTTGGACTGAAGCAGCTGTTATTAAATTACACTGAAGAAGAGCAGAGGGTTGCTGAAAAACTACTAATAGATTTCAGCTGCTGTCTGGGCTTTCACTGCTTTTCTGCTCCTTCCTTTCTTCATGTGTTAAATACTTTTTTCCCTGCGTTATTTCATTCTATTATGTGTAACTTCATTTGTAAACTAATTAGATTTGCTTTTAGCTTTAGCTTTGCATATATGGATTGCTTTGGTTGTTTTCTGAAAAGAATGGTGACGTGTTCAGTGCTTATTTCTCCCACTTTAACTTAATTCAGACCACAAAGAAATCATTAATTTTAGCTGATGCCAAAAAATAAAAAATAAATAAAATAAAAAGTTCTAATGGAGTTAATAACTTACGAAGTTCAGTTGTATTTCTTACTAACTTTCCATATAACAGTATTATGGTTATCACTGTTGATTTTAATGCATTGACTAACATTTATCAGTGTAAAGTGTTGCCTAATGTACTTTATCATCCCTTTGGAATTTTATTTTATATATATATATATATATATATATATATATATAATTTTTTTTTTTTTTTTTTTTTTTTTTCTGAACATGTACAAGCAATACACATTTGTTTTGTGGTTATTATACCTGTTAAAGTAATATTTTATGCAGCTTAGGCTAATATCTTGATAATACTGTTTACTATTGGATGCTAGATTAAGGGAAACATCATAATAACAATTATTTTGGTTGTAAAAAGGCTAATATATCAGTTATCAGCCTCTAAATCTTAAGAGTTATCAGTTATACAGTATCGATATTGATCCCTTTATCAGAGGAATGAATGTGAACTGCTTGAAAGAGGGCGTGTTATGATCCATTAATAGTTTTATCTTAATTAATGGTTTTTTCATAAATGTTGAAGGCCAAAATTGAAATTGAGTTGTGATTTAATTGCACAGCCCTGGCTTATACCGTGATAAAAGCTAAACAAGTAAACACAATAAGCCTAGTCTGATGTTGAGGAATTCTTACATTCGGAGATGAGTGAGCCTATGTCCTCGGTGGCTCTGGCTGTGCGGCGCAGCATTGTTTTGGATGAGGAGGATGATGATGATGATGATCGGGATTGGAGAATTGTGGCTGGAGGGTCTGCTGAGATCTGGAAGGGTTTTGGGTTTGAGGGCCCGACTGGTTGCGTGGTTCTCATAAGCAGGAGGAAAAACGAGGCACCAAACAGGATGAAGGCGAGGGTGACCTCTTTCCATACCCTCATCTTAGAGCAGCGTGGAGCATTGAAACTCTGAAAAAACAGATGTTAGACATACACGTTAGACACAAGCTGTAGATGTTTAGTTAAAGGGATAGATTAGTCACCTATGTTTTTTTTTTTGTTGAACACAAAAGATGATATTTTGAAGAAAGCTGAAAACCTGTAATCGTTGACTTTCATTGTAGGAAGAACAAATATCATAGAAGTGAATGGTTACAGGTTTAAACATTTTTTTTTTTCAAAATATCTTCTTCTTTCAAGAGTTCACACTTAGCTCATGATTTATACATACGTAGCTTGTTTGGCATGCTGTCAAAATCTAATTTACTTTCATTCTCTCAATCGCAGTGAAATAGGGGCTTCTGTTGTGTCTGTGTAAGACTGTCCAGCTAGGTTCACGCAGTGAATTGTGCACAGCTTCTGCACTATTATGTAGTTGGAGCGTTGTAAATACTTGCTCTTGCCTCCCTAGCCTAAGTAAGCTACAGCGACATAGCGCATATGAGATAAATGACGTCAGTACATAATAACCGGTTATGATTATTACTGAACCGATACTGAATTGTCCGCATCTGCATCATAGTGCACCGAAGAAACAATTCATTTTGACACCCCTAGAATAAACATTACAAATTTAGATTTCAAGTGGGCTTCAGTTGTATTAACAGGTACAACAAAACATTTAAAGTTGTTTTTAGATTTAATTTGAACAATATAGATAAAAAATATATATATATAATATTTGTTGTGATCTTATATTGATTATTTAATAGCGTCAACCAGAATTTGATGTTATTAATTGTTCTTATTTCTCTCTCCCTCTTTGTTGTGCTTGAATTAGTTGCATCACTGTCAGTCATGTGACACAAAACCCAACTACACTTGCCAGTGAACTCAGCACAGCAAATCTGAAGTACTATTTTTATGCTTTCCTACTTTTCAGAGCTTGGCAGTATAAATCATACAGTTCCTTCACAATGTTTCCCTTCTGCAATTCAGAAAAATAGTCACAATGCTCAATTTAAGTGACGATGCATGTACTTTCGAGGACTGTCTTTTGTATGTTGTGCATACTTGGCACACAGCGTTTTTAATAACCTTTAAGTCTACTATAAAGACTCACTGTCTGTGTTGAATGCTCCGAGATCATCTTGTTTGTACAGTATGAATGAGTTTGACTCTTTCAGGTCATGATCTTTTATCCGTATTGTCTGGTTTCCCCATCTTTACGAAGGCGTGTCCTTCAGAACATCTGCCAGGGTGGAGACCCCACAATCTTTGAACACAACAAGCCCAAACAATCAGACTCCCGATTCCTGAGGGCGAAATCTCTGTTTGAGTTGAGATCCATTCAATGCTAGGGAATTAAAGACAGTAAACAAACCTCATCAGGTCGAGTTGGAATCCTTGTTATGTTGTTGTTGCATTTATTTATTTATTTTTTTGCTTCTGATGAAATGTGAATTACTAACATTATTATTTCTGCTAAAATATTTAACAATTCTTTTTAAAAATGACCGTTCATGCAAATAATTTGATTACTGATGTCCATGTGTTTGCGTTGCCGGTGTGAAAATCAGCCCATGCACGTACTGAAACTTCCCTTTTCACGCAAACCCTTCCCTCTTTCACCAATCAACACTCTCACAATACCTAAACAAAGCTGGACTCAACCACTTTCCAGACTTTTTTCAAACTAGAGGTCTGAAAAAACCCTGCTGAGATGGGGGGGTGGGTGAGTGCAAGGGGGGGGGGGGTCGTGAATAAGAAAAAAAATTATAAAATAAATAAAATATGAATGATTAAATAAATAATTTAATAAATAAATAAAACTTACGAGAGTAAGGGGGGGATGTTGGGGGATTCTTGCTTGGAGGAGTACATTATTCTCAATATGGATTAAAGGGTCCCATGTTTTGTAAAATATCCTCGTTGTTCTTCTGAGAAGATTTTTTTTTTCTGTTTTCAAAAAAAGCATTACATCACCAAGCTGTCATTTCCCAACTTCAGCATTTAGTATTTATTTTTAGCTCAACTTTGAGCTGCTCTTGCCAATACAGAGTACCCCGGGGTCTCAAAAGCTTTGAAAAAGTCTTAAATCTTAAATTTGATTATCTCAAATTAAGGCTTTAATAGCCTTGAATTTGGTATACAAAGTCTTGGATATCGTTACAAAGGTCTTATTTTATTTAGTTATTTTTGCCTGGATTAAAGTTCATACCATAACAAAATTAACTGTTACTAATGTAGGCTAATTAAAAAATTCATGCAGCGTAACGTGCATCTCGCACTCCACGTCATAGCAGAAAGTTCGTCGTTGTAGCTTAGGCTACTATGGCGAGGGAGACGAGCGCAAGTATTTACAACGCTTCTACTTAACGCAGGAACTGTGCTCAATTTCGCTACATGTGTTTTCTGGACAGTCTTTCACTGACATTTACAGCAGAAGCTTCTATTTCACTGCGATTGAGAGAATAAAAGTAAACTATGTATCGTTCTCTCTCACTGTGGCCCTTTTGACCTGCTGTCTTGATTGTTACAGCGATATTTCTGGATGGAGGTCTGCATTCTCGCAGCTTTACCGCGGGAACCAACCAGATTTCTTGTGGCGCGGGAATACATTTCAGAGTGAGCGAGCAAGCAAGCGCGCGCATGTGTGTTTGTGTTTAAATGAGAGACCGTAATGCTGTGTGGTGCTTTGTGTCTATGTGTGTGTGT
Organism: Danio rerio; assembly: GCF_049306965.1. Taxonomy (NCBI): domain Eukaryota; kingdom Metazoa; phylum Chordata; class Actinopteri; order Cypriniformes; family Danionidae; genus Danio; species Danio rerio. The sequence continues at coordinate 57,234,498 of NC_133177.1, forward strand.
TTTTACAGACAGCGGTACCCCCCCCCCCCCTCCAAATATAAAACTGTGCATGCACCGAGATATTGAATTGAACCAAATTAATGGCATGATAATCGTAACCGAACTGTGAGACCAGAGTAGGTTCACGTCTCTAATTTCTACATTAGCAGCATTGCCACCACAGCCAAGGAACGTCCTATCTTACTGTGCTCAACACCAACTCTACCACATGTCTTTGAGCTGTGGAGGAAACCCACACGAATGCAGGGAGAACATGCAAACTCCACACAGAAACGTCAACTGACCCAGCCGAGGCTCGAACCAGCAGCCTTCTTGCTGTGAGGCGACAGCACTACCTACTGCACCACTGTGTTGCCCATTTTCATTTTTTTTATTGTATTATTATTATTAAAATCTATCATTTTTGATATATTTTTAAGATCTAATGTGCTGCATACAGTTGGCCAATCACAACTGACTAAGTCATCACCTGACCAATCACAGCAGATTAGCATCATACAAAGCAGGGATTTGGAAAAAGGTTTGGTTGAGTGACTTGTTTGGGAGTCCTTGAGAAAATCAGATCAAAACAAGGCCATATTACAAGAAAATGAAAGCATTTTTGACCTTGTAAAGTCAAACCCAAAATTATTTATACCACTGGTGGATTCTGACTTGTTCAAAGGTAAATAAAAGCTGAGAAATATATATATATTTTTCCACAGTGATGCGTCTTGTACAGCTTATGATAGAAGCCAGTGTCATTTCTGGTTAAAAAAAAACTTGCTGGTTAAATAAAAGTTACTAAAAGTCAGATTTTACCCAGGGTGTGAATAATAATTTGGGCTATACAAGGACTGCCAAACCCAAATATGAAATTTTCATAATCCATAATAGAAGCACTGTAATAACTCCAGCCAGTGTGTGTTGTGGTTTTGTGGAAATGTTGTAGTGCTTTCTTTCTTTTCTTCCATGCCGGTCTGCTGGTAGAAAGTTTCCATCCAGATCTTTGTGTTGTCTTTTGTTTATTCAGATACACACGGGTCGATGGAGCATATATATTTAAGCCTGCATGTGTGCACATATTTTCTTTCACGCTCTCAAAAGGCCGCATTCTTGTCCTGCTGAGGAATCCCTCTCAAACACTGTTGTTTTTGCAGTTGAACATCCTGATTGAAAAGTCGTATTGTTTTATTTATTTTTTTTTTTCTGTGCTATCAGAATAGTTGCTCTTGGGAAAACTCTTCTCCAGATGAGGAAATGGGTAACATTTTTAAGGACATATCCAGACTGTATGTTCTGGAAGTGTTTTGCCAGATTGAATGTATGTACGGTGGTCTTACAGGGTCACTGTGGCTGCCAAGTTAGGATGGTCTGAATTGTTGCAGCTGTTTTGTTGAGCACAAATATTTGAGTAATGCATGTTGGAATAACTGTTTTTTATTTTCTTTTAATTGCTACTAAATTTCACAAGTAACATGGTGATATAAACATGAAATCGAAATACTTAAGAAAATCAAAAAATTATTAACACTATAATATGTTCATTATATTTTTAATAAGCCAGTTATTATTTAATATTAAATGCATGTTTGAATTAGAGCTGCACGATTCTGACTAAAATGATGATTGCAAATTTTGTTTATTTATTTTTTTGGTTAAAATAAAGATCACGATTTGAGCCCACTTTCAAGGGTCTGTGACGAAAGTTGCGGGGCGAGTTACGCGCCGAAAAATGGTACGGAAGAAAAAAATAATAATAATAAGCAGTAGAGCATAGTACTAATGGGCTTTGCCTATGGCAAACGCCATTAATAACTCACTTATATTAACCTTTATTTTACATCTACAGAATCATGAGAAAATCGTGATCTTTATTTTAAGCCAAAAAAATCGCGATTCTCATTTTAGCCAGAATCGTGCAGCTCTAACGTACTGTACCTTGGTGACAAGCGGGACTGTGCCAGGGCAAACACAGCGATAGTGTCTGCTTGTCTTCTCCAAAAACAGCTTCTGCAGACACTGTGTGATGTTCTGAACGTTTATAATATTTTTGCGGCAGATAGATGCGAGTCGCTTTCTGTATGTCCAAAACCAAAAGATTCAGTAAAAGCAGAACGACCGCGATGTGGGTACGTCTTTTCATTTTGGCACTTTGCTTTCATGACCGTCACCTAGCAGCAGCTGTAAACAAAACAGCAGCTCTATGACGCAAGCGTGCCGTAGTTTAGAAGGAAAAAAGACAGTGTGAACACAAACCAACTGAGAAGGTGGCAAGGGGGGACAATCAAACTTGGGGATAGGGTCCAGGCACATGAACCAAGTGTGAAAGCACCCTTAGTCCATAATCAAAACCCCACCACCATTTTAACTGTTTGCTTCATCGATGGTTCATCCATAAAAACTAAAGCAAAACGTTCATGCACATTTACAGGAGTCTCTGAAATTAGCTATATTACATCACTGATATTTTACTCACAATCCATCCACAGCTGTTCAAAATAGACGATGACGTTTACATTTAATATACACCAATGACATCATAACATCATTCATCAAACATGTCCGACTCAATAATCAGCATGAAGCACAGCTCAAGATATTCATAACAGTCTGTGTAAATAAAGCAAAACGCCAATGCATTAGCAAAACGCCACCGATGGTAACGATTCACTTCAACAGGGCAATCAATCAAGCGTTCATCTCTGAAAACTCTAATTGCCGCTTGATTATTTGCACAGAAAGGCGAATAACCGTTAGCGCATGAATCTGAGAAGGGTTTATTGGTACAGCGGTGTATCTGAACACATTTTTCTGCCAAGATTATCCTGGATTTCTTGATTTTCGCACTCTTATGAAGTCATGTTCAAGCCCAAAATCAAAAGAAAAACAAATGAGAATTCGCTTGAAGAAAATGAAGGCTATTTTGAGGATCGTAACAATTATATGACATTGTTTTCATGAGATTTTGGGCAGAAATATGACTCGCGCATGTTTTCATGACACTGGTTTGAATAATGGTTATCTTATTTATTATGGTCTTTTGGAAGTGTACAATGAGTTGCCAGATCTGCATTTGTTCAAGTAACTAGAGTGATCATGTTGTGTCCAAAACACACACAACGGACGAGATAAAGAGACAAGAGCTTTCAAACAGCATGAGAAATTGATAACGAATTCCAGACTTATTAAAAAGACATCAATTTTGCTATTAAATGATGATAATAGCTTATGTTTACCCTTGTTTAGGCAGACATGAAGCTCTTTAGCTACAAAGACATGAAGAACAGCATCATAAAAGCAGGCCCATTAAAAATAAAATAAAATAAATTTAAGTGAAAAAAATACAAAAAAAAAAAAAAAATGAGAAATGAACAACAAGATCACATTCAAAAAATATTTTGCCGGTTGTTTAAACTATTTATTTAAAATAAGCTAAATCAACGCTATTCTTAAGCTTTTATCTGGGACAACTTGTTTTTGCATATGTAAGTGGGCTGAACATTAAACAATTAAGTGAACTTATTCGATTTGTGTTGAGACAACTTGGAGGAATTGTGTGGAACCCAGCATTTTTGACAGTGTAAAAGCATGTTCATTACAAAGGAAATAAAAATTAAAAATGAGACCTGAACAATGACGTCATAAAAGCATGTCCATAAGAAATAAAATAATCTACAATAAAAAACAAGAGCTTTCCAGCAGCCTGAGCAATTGAAAATTAATGCCATGGGCTTGTGAAAGAGAAACTGGAATTTTGCAGAAAAGATTTATGAATAAAGTGAGTCAAAGAGTCAAAGAGAAACATAATCATCACTTCCTGATAAACCAGCAGCAAATATCAGAAAAAAAAGTAGTTTTATGCGGTAGGAGAAGCCACTGTGGGATTTTTTTAAGCTCTGAGTTTTTCCTCGGAAGATGAAGACAAAACGCAATAAGCGCAATGTGGTGGCTTTTAGAGGTGTGAGACACTGTTTGGGAGATGCTCAAGACAGTTTTGGAGGTAATAATAATATAGCATAATAATAATAATAATACTAAACCAATGTGATGATGGACTTTGTCTAAGGCAGTGGTCCTCAAACGTTTTTTATCAAGTACCACCTCAGAAAAAAATGTCTCTCCAAGTACCGCAATAATGAGCAGTATTGAAATACAGTATCGTAGTAAGCCCAGTAAAGCAGCTACAGCTCTGGGGCCTCATGTATCAACGCTGCGTACGCACAAAAACTTTGCGTACGCCAGGTTTCACGCTCAGAATCGCTCACGTTTGGATTTACTAACGATGAACTGAACGTGGGAATGTGCGCAGCTTCACGGCAGCTTTCTGGCAGGCGTACGCACATTTTTTGTGCGTGTCTGTTTTATTTCCATTGGCGACTCCTAGAGGCAGTTGTGTTAAATTCCTCTCTACAAAGTGTCTGAGCCTTGCAATGGCAGCTGTATGAGACGGGTTCATCTAGCAGGTAAATAAGGTTTCCATACCATACAGTTGACCAGCTAAACATTAAAGCACAATTTGCAGCGGTCGCCTGTTTTCCCAATGTAATCTGAGCAATCTACCGCACGCACATTGCTATAAAGACACTATCTGAAGATGAATTTGCATGAGTGAATCAGAAACATTTCCATTCAATAAATGTGCAAATAAAATATGATGCACAAACTTATTGATGATTCCTACTTGTCTTTCTCGTGGTAAATAGTTGGCAAAGTCTGATATATAGCGGCGTGAAAAAAGAAGAAAGAGTTCATCAGACGCTGGATTCGAGCCGAGTTCATGCTCGAACGTGTCAAAACATGATCACATGCGTCTTAGGAGCGCGCCACTGAGACAGTTAAGAGTGCTGCTACATTTTACAGATATAAACCACACTATTTATTTTTTTTAATGCACTCAGTGCGATGTTCAGACCTAACTGTGTTAACCGCATCAGCTAAACTCTCCAACTCTATTTTTTTCTTTTGTTGTTAATTCCGGAGAACAAACTTGCAAATAACACCGCTTTTCTCCGGTCTACCTCCGAAAGCAGAACCTCCAATTCACATTCTGTTCAAAGTTTCTCTTTTTGCTTGCTTTTACCGTTGCTTTTTCGTTGGGTTTTTCCATTAGCATAGTCATTAGCATATTCATACGGGGGAGGAGGCAGGGAGGGGTTTTGTGCTCGTGCATGTTGCGCTCAGTTTCACGTTCATTCTGATGTACAAAAGAATATGCGTGAGATTCGGCGTACGCAGTGTTTCAGACATCTGAATTTTTTTCTGCGTACGCACATTTACAGCTTTGTGCATACGCAATGTTTTAGTATGATTTCCACGCAAATCTTCGTACATGAGGCCCCTGGACAGTTCAAAAACATGACAGATTAATTCCTTTTTTTTAAGAATATTTATTATTGTCAGCCACTTAAAACGCTAAATATGTTGAACGTTAACACTGTACTGTGTTCATATGTAAAATAAAATAAAAAAAACTTAAGTCAACATTTAAATTAAAATGTGCTTAAGGTAAAAAGAAAAGTGCTGTACTTAAAGGTAAAGTTTTGACATATAGTAGCTAATTCATCAACACCTAAAAATGTTGCCTGGACCTCAGAAATATAGGCTATATGTCATATAATAAATATTATTATATGTCATATTTATATATAAATCATGTTTGATAAATTTTGAAATATATGTAACATGTACATGTGACACATTTGATTCCTCCACGTACCACTAGAAGGAAGCCTGCGCACCACTATTGGTACACGCACCACAGTTTGAGAACCACTGGTCTAATGCATTTCACAATGAGCAAAACAACACTTCAGATGTTTTACAATGTGCTGGAAATGCTTTATTCATTAATGCATCCCATCAAGCACATTTTTATCATTCTAAATCACATGACTATGATACACACATTGATTTATTTGCTTAAAGTGTGTCCATTGTAGTTTATGCACACTTTTAAATATGAAAACAATTCAAATAAAAAAATAAACAATTTAAACATGAAAATAATGTTTGCATTAAGCAATTTTTAAGTGATAATTCAAAAATGTGCATATAAATAGGTGGATGGAAAGACAGAGACTGGCATGAAATATCAGCCGTGATCTGACTGACAAATGTTGTTTTTGCTGGAATAACTGTACCCTGTCATTCTCGAATCAATCTGATAATGTCAGTGTTCTGCAAAGCCATAATTTATCAGATTGTATCACACACGCATGCTTCTCAGAAACTGTGAAATGTGACAAGCCAACATGCGATTTCCTGCTAAACAATCTGTCTTTGCCAACTATATAGATAAGACTTGAGGTGACTGATGTCGTGGCGCATGAAAAGAAACAGATTCGCTCTCTTCCAGAGAAAATATTTGTTTTGTTTTCTCCCAAAAGCCCCTTCTGGCATGTGAACGCATTTCCTATTGAAATCAACAGAGCGTACTGAGGGTAGCCACATATTTAATCTTTGACAGGAGTGAAAAAAAATGAGTACAGCGTGTTCAGTGGATTATACTGTTGTTTAACAACAATCTGATTGTCCAGATGACAAAGCATCTTTCCAAAAAACAACTTTTGATAATAGAAATGAAGCACAGTTTAAGCTTTTTTAGTTGTGTGTGCCGTTTTAATACCCTCTGTTTCAATTCCTGTCATGTCAAGTACAGCATGGCATTAAAGAGACGGTCTAAAAATGCTGGCTTGTTCTAACACATGTTGGATCGTTCATCCATTCTCTGTCCTTCAGCTGATTCCCTTATTTATCAGGGGTCATCACAGCAGAATGAACCACCAACTATTCCAGCATGTTTTATATAGCAGATGCCCTTCCGGCTGCAACCCAGTACTGGGAAACACCCATACCAGTGTTTCCTCTAGGATTTTTTCCAGCTGTGGCGGCAGGTCTTTTACACAAATCTACCAACGACCTATGGTGTATTTTAGGGCTCTATTTTGACGGTCCATGCGCAAAACGCAGGGCGCAAACGCTTTCAGGGCGTGTCAGAACGCATTTTTGCTAATTTAAGGACGGGAGAATCAGCTTTGCGCCGTGGCGCATGGTCTAAAGGGGTTGAGTTTATTTTCTTAGTGAGTTATAGGTGTGTTTTGAGAATTGACCAATCAGAGTCTCATCTCCCATTACCTTTAAGAGCCAGCTGCGTCGCACCATAAGCGCATTTGCTATTAACATGACGTAAAGTAAGTTCACTTTTGCTTTTGCTCTCGTGGATAGGGAAACCTTACCGCACAGGCATCAGTTAGTCTATAAATAATTAATTTCGTTTGTTAAGCGCAAAGATTTGTTTCAAAACTATTTCTAAATTCAGTTCTAATTTCCAGCAAACGAATAAATGATTAATAATAACAAAGTGTGATCAAAATACTGAGTTATTTCCAAATACACCTGCTATGCCCCATATGGTCTAAAACCTGACAGGTGGACAAATCTAAGCTTGTTTTTAATAAAACAAATATAAATATGGATATAATAAATAATACTGCTAATAATAATAACATTATACAAAAGCGAATTGAATGAACTGAAAAAGCCTCCCGAGATGAAGAAAGTAAGGCAGTGGTTTTTAAATTCATGTAGGCTAGAAATTCTTATGTTTTGTAATATTTTAATCATTTATATTTATATCCTATATATATATCCTTATTATATATATATATCTTTAATATATTATATCTTTTTCATATGTAAAGATATTTGCATATTGCTCTACATCTTTTGTGTAGTGTGTAAGCCAGGCGCACTTTGCGCCAGACAATAGACCGACTTTGTTCTGGTCTAAAGATCAGACTATTTACAGTTTCTCAAAATAGCAACGCGCCAAAACACGCCTGCTTTTTTAGACCAGAAGGCTTATGGGCGCACATTTGAGAGCAAATGCATTTGCTACTGAAACAGTGTGGTGCAACACCTCAAAATGACCCTTGCGCCAAGCTCAAACTAGCAAAAGACTATTGCGCCTTGCGCCACATTGCGCCGAGTGTATGATAGAGCCCTTAATGACAAATGGAGAAATGTGGTGAGCGCATTATTAAACGTCAGGGTCATATTTATGTAACGTTAATACGAGCATGCCAATCTCTGCTTGCGCGATGATTTCCTCTGCTCGTGCACAAAACTTCTTGTACGCCCTCAAATACACTGCTGAAGTGCAGATCTTCTTGTGCGCTCTCAAGTCTTTGTATGCAGAATCGCAGACTTTATCTATAAATAAAGTACAGTTATGGAAACTGTGTTCATCTTAACTGAAAGCTACGGTGTTTGCTGGCCTCACGTATCACGCACCTGTCAGTAAGTCAATCAGTCTGTCTGCACGTCAACCTCAAGTGTTAAACAAATAATGCACAGCCCTACTACAGTAACAGAAATGTTTGGGCTGTCATAATTCACTTACCTTTTAATACGTTTTGGTGCGATTATCACCCACTATTAAAAACAACAACAATGAATAAATGTTTTCAATTAATTAAAAGCTGTAATGTAGCCATGGCGGGATGAATTTTGGTGTAGAAGAATGAATGTAGCGGAAACCATGCGTACACTCACATTCTCACACACACACTCATAGAGCCAATTTAGCTTATTAAATTCACGTATAGTGTGTGTTTGGACTGTGAGGCAAACTCTCATGCACACAACTCCACACAGAAATACCAACTGGCCCATAGCTGGGACTCAAACCAGCAACCTTTCTTGCTGTGAGCCACAATGCCACCCATCACAAGGTTGTTGTGCCATCCAATCAACATTTTAAACCACCAATTTTAGTTTAGTGTGAATGATTTGACACTTTGTTGTTTCTTACTGTGGATTGGCTTCGCATCTATCATTCATTTGATGATTCACACTGATCTTTTGTGTTCTGTCCGTTTAGTTTCAAATGAACTTGACCAAACCGGTCTGCCAAAAACAGCCTTGTTGTGATTTATGCTGTCGCTGCGGTTTGATATTCCACAGGCCGTGATGTGAGGTTTTTGCTTTTAGAGCCCACCCATAATATCAGTTTTGGTGTCGAACACAGCCAGCTGTAATTTCGACCATGACTCTGTGTGTGTTTAAAGTTTTCAAATGGCAATTACAAATGATTAGAAAACATGAAGTGTGACAAACTACCTGTTTCCTGGGCAGGTTTCTGTCAGCTCTGGAAAGCCTCTCACTTTCTCGATGTTCAAGCTGAAGAGAGAAACTTTCCAGAGCTGATGAAGAAATGGCAGGAAACGGTAGTTTGTCAGTCTCTCTTAGCAATTTCCAGTAAATGTACTGACGCTTTTAAAGTAAAATCTCAAGCACATTTTTCTTCTTTATTTTCTTCTGCTGACGATGATGTGACAATAAAAGTTGATTTGATTCCTATTTATTTATGTTTGTTTATTTATTTGTAGATTTTTATTTTTTTTTTGGATGATAACATTTGTTTGAATCATTTTGCCATTGTATTTTCTTGTAAGTTTCCCCGTACTCAGTTGCAGCTGGAAAGGCATCTGCTACGTAAAACATATGCTGGAATAGTTGGCGGTCCATTCCGCTGTGGCAACCCCTGATAAATCGGAGACTAACTGTACGTTCACACTGAAAATGGCGAGGAGCAGCACTGCGCGTCTTCGCTGGTGTGGGCGTCGAGGAGAGTTAAAATCAAGTTAACTTTTTGGCAATGAGGTATGACGAGGTTCGGCGGCAAGCAATCAGAATGAAAAAGTCCACCGCTTGAGAGGAATTCAGAGAAACACAGACCTGTGAACTTTGGTTCCGACCAACAGTTGCTCCCAAGGGTTTAATTATTGCAGTCGCTGGATTTCCAATTATTTACAATGTTTTTTTACAGGAACATGCATTTAAATAAGTTACTGCCGAGTTACTTATGTGCATTAATGTTTTATATATATATATATATATGTGTATATATATATATATATATATATATATATATATATATATATATATATATATATATATATATATATATATATTAGGGGTGTAACGATATTAAAACCGAACCGAAATATCGCGATACACCAGCCACGATACGTATCGCGAAACTCTCGTGGCGTACCGCGGTACTCTCACGCCCCCTGCTGCCCATTGTTGAGGTTGACGTCACTTGTCTCTAACTAATTGAACCAATTTAAACACATCTTTAATATCATATTTGATTAAATTGTTTTAGTAATGATGAGGATTTGTTCTAAATATTATATTCTAAAGTTAGTATTTTAGTGCATGTTATGTCATGTGACTTGAGTAAGCATCACACTCGTTACTACTGGACTCAGGATGGCTGCTTCACATAGTACTGAGATTGCAGATCCCCAAGACACGTTTAAGTCATCTGTGTGGAAACATTTTGGTTTTCCAGTTGAGTACAGGAATAGAATTCGTGTCGTAGACAAAGCGCACGCCTGTCTGTCTCAACTGTTTCACGAAACTTACTTCACGAAACTTACTTGTAAGGAAAAACATTTAAAAAGTGTGATAATTTCACAATGTGAGGGTGTAAGCAACAGAACTGCCAACAAAAGTGATTTAATGTACAAAAGTAAAACCAGAATAATGCCAGAATATACAAAAAAGAGAAATATTTACACTAATAAAAATAATATAATAAAGTAACAAATTTAAACAAAAGTATCAAACAAAATTTAATTAAACTCCAGCAAGGGGGTGATAGTGAAGACAAACAAAAGAAATAAATATAATAAAACAATTCTAACTCATGAATAACCCCTCTTACCTCGCTAAAACTGATGAAAAGAAAAAAAAGGTCTTCAGCGCCGTGCGCCGCATTCTTCCCTATACTGAATAAAATAAACAAAGATGACCTTCACCTCTTACCTGATGTCTTTAACAATACATTTTCTACGTGTTTGCAAAATGGAAATCGTATGACAGTTTCCCTATTCACCTTACACTAAGACTGAACTTGAGGAGATGCAGCTATATTGTCGGGAAGGAGCGGAGCTAAAAAATAATATACAAATCAATTGAAATAAAAATGTACAAACCTCACAAAATTACTTAAAGTGGGCAAAAGTAATGCAAAACAATTTTACCCAAACGAAAGTTTAGCAAAAACAACGAAAATCATAATCATGTCAGAAAAATACACGAAAAACGAGATCAAAGGAAAAAGTGCTCTCTCTCCCGCTCTTCCTGACATGCTTTTTACATTCCCGCGCTGCGTCGCCAAATGATGATAGATCGGTCTCCTGACCAATCAGCTGTCAAAAAGGCGGACCTACAGAAATGACAGGCATCAGCTGTTGTGAAGGCGGACCTACATAAATGACCGGCATAGAGGGAGCGGGAGAGAGAGAGAGAGAGATCGGGAGGCAAACATACAGCCGGCTACAACCCTAACATTAGTTTCAGACACAACCGCAATGTATTTTACTGGTGAATATGTCATGAAAAAACATTTTACAAACACATTATATGTATATTTTTTATTAATTTAAACGGAAACCTATCTATCTAAATGAAACCATAGATAATCAAAAATGAGCGTCTGTGTCTGCACAGAGATCAAGCTTCTCATCGGAGAATGTGGATAGTATGGTGTTTTTGAAGATCTTTCACTAGTCTACACTGCAGTTATTTATTTAATTTTAGTTTACTTAGTTAAGATGGCTGCACTAAAGAGAATAGTTTTTTTTCTGACTAGTCTATATTGGAGGTATTTATTTAATTCTAGTTGTTTACTCTGGTATCCTGACTGTACTAAAAATGCCATGACAAAGTTAATAAAGAAAAAGTTAAGATGTTCTTGTTATTAAGTGAATTGTCCCTTAGCATTGCTGTTAACATGACATCAACCCTAACCCCACAGCAAACAGAAACCGAACCGTACCGAACCGAACCGTGGCTCCAAAACCGTGAACCGAACCGTGCCTTTTGTGTATCGTTACACCCCTAATATATATATATATATATATATATATATATATATATATATATATATATATATATATATATATATATATATATATATATATATATATATATATATAAAAACCGGGAATCTCATGCGACAGTAACTGCTTCAGGATATTTCAGACATATGGACATATTTGATCATTAAGTGGAGCAAGGTTGTCAGCGTTGTCGCCAGGGTGGCAAGATCAACCTTTGATGCTCTTGCTGCCTTCGGTGTGAACGCACAGAAAGCCAAAGAAAAATACATGCTTCACAGCTTTTTTTTTTATTTATTTATTTTTTTAACTAAAAAGTTTGGTGTAGAAAAGCATTATTGTTAATGTACAGGCAAAACACTTTCAGTTATGGCTGATGATATGTAAATGGCCCCTGAATTACAAAAAAAAATCACATTGACAATTAAATTTAGTTGTCTTCTATAAAACAAAAAAACAGTACTCCAATAATTCATTCATTTATTTTATATTCAACTCAGTCCCTTTAATAATCTGGGGTTGCCACAGCGGAATGAACTGCCAACTTATCCAGCATATGTTTTTAAGCAGCGGATGCCCTTCCAACCACAACCCATCACTGGGAAACACCCATACACACTCATTTACACTCATACACTACGGACAATTTTAGCTTACCCAATTCACCTACAGCGCATGTCTTTGGACTGTGGGGTAAACCAGAGCACCTGAAGGAAAACCACAAAAACACTGGGAGAACATGCTAACTCCACACAGAAACACCAACTGACCTAGCCGAGGCTCAAACCAGCGATCTTCTTGCTGTGAGGCGACAGCACTACCCACTGCGCCACCCTACTCCAAAAATCTTTATTTATAATTTCAGAATGTAATTTGTGTGTGTGTGTTTAATATAGTATACACTTTCCCCCCCCCATTCCTTTTCAATTCAGTTTTTTTCACAATGCAGTATTATATCGTCATAATACAGGGATTCCCTGATGATGTCACCAGGCCTATCACAATCTCTCTTTTTTTTTTTTTTGTCATTCGATATATTGCACTAAAACATATTGTGATTAAACAATGTTGTCATTTTAAGATAATTTTATGCCATATTATAAAGCCAGAATGACTACATGGCAGCATAATGCAAGTACACTCTTCTAAAGAACACATTTTATTCTTAATAATATTTAATGTAATTATAGACATTTTAACAATTTGCCATTTGGAATCAGAATGTGAAAACGCATATCCTAAATAAATAATAATAGATATTACCAAAAAAAGAGCAAGATAAATAGTAACGAGTAAATACTACAGTCTTTGACCATTCTGACACCTACAATAGAGATATGTTGCACAATCAGCTAAAAATCTGTTGATAGAATTGTTTTTTTATGTATGGGCGATATGCAGTTGAAGTCGGAATTATTAGCCCCTAACCCCCCCTTATTAGCTCCTTGAAGCAATTTTTTTTCAATAGTATACAGAACAAACCATCATCATACAATCACTTGCCTAATTACCCTAACCTGCCTAGTTGACCTAATTAACCTAGTTAAACCTTTTAAATGTTACTTTAAGCTGTATAAAAGTGTCTTGAAATATGTCTAATCAAATATTATTTACTGTCATCGTGGCAAAGATGAAATAAATCCGTTATTAGAAATGAGTTGTTAAAACTATTATTTTTAGATATGTGCTGACAAATATTTTATAAGTTTAACAGAAAATGGGGGAAAAATAAAAGAAGGGGGGGGGGCAAAACCATTTTTTTTAATGTCTGATGGTAAATCATACTAAACGTTTACTGTTTTAGGTCAAAAGTTTACACAAATTTCCTTGGTATTTTTTTAGCTTGGCTTTTAATCTGTTTAACTTTGGTCAAATCTTTTGGGTCTCCTTCCACAAGCTTCTCACAATAGTTTGCAGGAATTGTGGCCCATTCCTCCTTACAGTATTGGTGTAACTGAGTCAGATTTGTAGGCTGTCTTGCTCGCACAAGCTTTTTCAACTCTGCCCGCAAATTTTCTATAGAATTGAGATCAGGGCTTTGTGATGGCCACTCTAAAACATCCACTCTGTTATCCTTAAAGCACATTTTAACTAATTTGGCAGTATGCTTAGGGTCATGGTCTGTTTGGAAGACCCATTTGTGGCCAAGTTTTAATTTTCTTGCTGATGTCTTGAGATGTTGCTTCAGTATTTCTACATAATGTTCTTTCTTCATGATGCCATCTATGCTGTGAAGTGGACCGCTCCCTCCTGCAGCAAAACAGCCCCACAACATGATGCTGCTGCCCCCATACATCACAGTTGGGATGGTGTTCCTAGGTTTGTAAGCTTCCCCTTTATCCTCCAAATGTAACATCGGTCATTACGGCCAAACAGTTCAATCTTAGTTCCATCAGACCACAGGACATGTCTCCAAACATTAGAGTGTCTCCACAAATTTGTATTTTTCCCAGTGTAATTTAGCAAATTGTAATCTGGCCTTTTTGTTGATTCTGGTTTGTTGATTTTCCCATGTTGTCACAGAAGGAAGCAGTGTGTTTGAGGTTTTTCCTTAAATACTATTCTACAGTTGTGCCTCCAATTAACACAAATGTTGTCAATTAGCCAATCAGAAACTTCCAAAACCTTGACACCATCATCATCATCTGAGCTTTTTCAGAGGCGTAATAATATTATTGTGTGTAAACTTGATTTGAAGAAAAGTTATACCAATTTCTCAAAAAATATCTCTCATCATTCTGCTATTAAGCATAACCGAAACAAATTTGATAATCCTAAAAGACAAAAAGTTTAGTCACATTAACATCTTACTTTTTTTAAATGGTGATGTGCCTTTTTATACAGTGTATGTAAACTTCTGGTTTTAACTGTAAATGCAATTTATAGTAGCTTGTAAAGAATTCATCGTTTTATGTTGACTGGGATGATTCTGTAAGAAACATAACTAAAATAATTTTCATATAATGATGATAATCATAATAACAATATTACAAAAACAATAATAATAATGCTAATAATATTTTTAAGAATAACTTTAAGGGGTGGCATGGTGGCTCAGTGGTTAGCACTATCACCACACAGCAAGAAGATCGCTGGTTTCCCCCTATTAACACACACACACACACACACACACACACACACACACACACTAAAAGTCATACCCAACATGAACAGTCTACAACACAGACCAATGTAACATGGCCAGATTTTGTTTGAATCTTTTGTTGGAGTCATTTCAGTTCATTAATTGATTCTGTGAAGCCTAAGAGCCACTTAATATGTAATCAAAAAGGATGGTACCTTCTTAGGACCCCGGTATACTTAAAAAAAACAAAAAAAAAAGTACTTAAATGTCGTAATTTCAAACAAAATCCAGCAATAACTATATTCTTTTTAGATATATATATATATATATATATATATATATATATATATATATATATATATATATATTTTGCGTACGTTTACTTCTAGAGAGTTTCTCATTCCACAGAGGTCAGACAGGAGAACAACAGCAACATCAACATGAACAAACTAGAGAGTCAAGTAGCAGCTAGAGCAGAGCAGATGTTTATGGAACTTTTCTCCTCTCACAGCATTGTTGTCGTGTTTAGTAGACTGGTACGCATGAGCAATAATCTAGCATTGTGAATGTTTGAAAGCAGTACAGTCACTCAGCCTCTCAGAATTTCTTTTTGCTCTAAAATGAAAATCAAAAAAGTTTGTTCTTCCTTTTCACTTATAGTATACCGGCTCCTTTACACTCTTCACCTAAAAGAGCAGGCACATGAAGCTTTGGTCACTTCATCTGCCTGGGTGAGGGCCTAGCTACGCTCAGTCCGTGATGGGGCAGAAAGGTGGCGTCTGGCCGGCAGAAGGGGGACAGGAACGCACTCCACAGATCAGGCCGGGATTAGCACTAATGCGGCCTGCTTTATCAGGCATCACGTGGCCTAACACCTGGGATTGGCTCGCGGGGTGTGGAAGCAGCCGGCCAAGATAATCTCACTGTCGCCTCATCCGTGGGACACACACACACACACACACACACATATACACACGCACGCACACACGCACCCACAAGGTATATCTATCTATCTATCTATCTATCTATCTATCTATCTATCTATCTATCTGTCTGTCTGTCTGTCTGTCTGTCTGTCTGTCTGTCTGTCTGTCTGTCTGTCTGTCTGTCTCTGTCTGTCTGTCTGTCTGTCTGTCTGTCAAAATAAATCATAATACAACATTTGTAATATTCATGTTTATTGTTAGTTACTACTTTTAATTTTGTATTATTATATGAAGCCAGATCAGTCTCTAAAATAATGCATTTACAAAGTAAAATTCATAGATGCACAGCACAATTCGTATTTACAATATGAATATGAATTTATTTATAAATTCAAAACACAATTAAAAAATAAATCAAGTAAAAATCATGAATATTTTCAACAAATGAATTGGATTTGAGTAGTTTTGAATGAGGTTTTGCACTTAAGAACTTGATTTGTGTAGTTTTGAATCGTGTTTTGAATGTACAAATTGCATTTGTGTAATTTTGAATGGTGTTTTGAATTTACATATTGATCAGCCACAGATTGGTATCGGCCAATAACCACATTTCATAACTCGATCAATATTCGCTAATCTGGCCGATCTCATAAACTGATAACAATTGTTTGTTTACGAGTTTACAAGCAGAGGATGTACAAGAACTGAAATCTTTTTACATATCAGAACTGAAAGTTCTTTGTTTTCAACAATATTGCAAGCTCATTAAAAGATCAAATATATATTTAAAAAAAATTGTTAGGAAATTTTTTTTTTACTTGAATATTTAATAATATAACTTATACTGTTTGCAGCAAACAGTAGTTTATGGTGCATGTATGGGTGTTTTCCGGTGTTTTTGTGGGTTTCCAAAGTCCAAAAAACATACGCTATAGGTGAATTGGGTGAACTAAACTTGTCCGTAGTGTATGTATGTGTGTGAATGAGTGTATAGGTGTTTCCCAGTGATGGTTAGCAGATGGAAGGGCATCCTCTTTGTAAAACATATGCTGAATAAGTTGGCGGTTCATTCTGCTATGCCGACCCCAGATTAATAAAGGGACTAATCCGAATAGAAAACTAGTGAATGATTGAGTATCTGGACCTATTTCCTTTTAGTTAAGACATAATGGATTTATAGGTGTGCTTTTTAACTTCTTATGCATCAAATATGCACTTCAAACTTCATTGAGCCATGTTGAATTCTTCTTCCATCATTTGCAGTATTTACAAACTGCTGTCAGTGATTTTCTTACCATTTTTTGTGTCCGTTTTATTTATATTATTTTCTGTGAAGCTGCTTCTGATCATGACATGTCCACTCAATGGTTATAAGAGACATGCTAAAGGTATTATATGCAATATCTTTAATTTATTGTCTGAGATAAGGAGAGATCTTCATTTAAGTATCATGCTTAGAGGGAAAATGTGCTTTAAGCATTATAAAGCTTAATGTATCAGAATTGGTACTTGGTTTCAGCTGCAAAAAATCTGATCAGAGCATCCCTAATAATGATATACAGTTGAAGTCAGAATTATTAGCCCCCCCTGTTCATTTTTTCCTGGATTTCTGTTTAACGGAGAATTTTCTTCAACACAATTCTAAACATAATAGTTTTAATAACTCATTTCTAATAACTGATTTCTTCTATCTTTGCCATGATGACATTAAATAATATTTGACTTGATTTTGAAGACACTTCCATACAGCTTAAAGTGACATTTAAAGGCTTAACTAACTAGATTAATTAGGTTAACCAGGCAGGTTGGGGTAATTAATGGGCCAGACGGAATCTGAAGACGTTTTTTGGTAAAAATCTGCAGATTTTTGCGGAATTTTTCGGGGAATGTCATAACTAAAACCTTTAATATGTGAAATAAAAAACAATATATTTTTAACTGTTATTTAATGCTTAATGCAAATCCAATAAGATTCACTTAATTTGGTAACCAAAGCAAGTCTCTTATAATATCTCTACTGAAAGACAGAAAATAATACTTTACAAATGGGATTGCTCATAAATCAGATGAACATTTTTATATTAGTGAATAATATTACTGTAATTAAAAAACTGAATAAATATAGATTTACACACTTTTACTCAAGTAAATAAACAGAATTAATGAAAGGCTAAAAATCTGCGGAATTCTTCGCGCACGCAGATTCCGTATGGGCCTAGTATTTAGGCAAGTTATTAAATAACGATGGTTTGTTCTGTACACCAGTGGTCCCCAACCACCGGGCCGCGGACCGGTACCGGTCCGTGGAACAATTGGTACCGGGCCACATAAGAAATCATAAATTAATTCTGTAGAAAATATTCCCCCCGCGACTTGGTTTCTTCCACTCACCCCCGCCATCTCATGTGAAATGGACTATGCCAAAATCCACCACGGAGCGGGAAGAACGATCGCTAGAATATCTCAGTGGTGGTTGTTGATAAAGTTATAAAACAGGAATTATAGAGTCCAAATCAGCAGAGCATTTAAGGACTGTGCATATATGTGTGCGTGCATCGCTAAGTACCCGAAATCATTGCAATATGTATCTATATGGAGTTTCACATAATCATACTCATTAGGGCTGTAACATGCCAATGCATACATTTAATTCGGCTATACGGTTGTATTATTGTTAATATGTTCGTCAGTTGAAATGTTTTTGCACAGATGTTATGTATTTGATGCATATAAATCTTGATTGAAACATAATCAGACTGCAATAGTGCAACTAGCGCATGCGCACTGAGTTGTTCATGATTAACCTGGATGCACGAGCGCAGCAGCTGTGTTCACGTGAAGAATCCCCCCACCCACCCACCTCTGGCCCACATCGGTCCGTTGTAAAATTGACAACAGTTGACCGGTCCGCTTTGATAAAAAGGTTGGCTTAAAGGGGTTTATAATTTTGACCTTCAAAATGTTTTTTAAAAAATTAAAAGCTGCTTTTATTCTGGTGAAAATACAACTAATTAGACTTTGTCAAGAAGCAAAAAAATTATCAGACATACTGAAAATTTCCTTGCTCCGTTAAACATAATTTGGGAAATATTTTAAAAAGGGTTGGGTTAAGGTTATTCAATTCAAAGGTAATTCATGGGGGGGGCTAATAATTCTGACTTCAACTGTATTTATGCAAATTAATAATTTATGTAGACTTATATGTTGTATTTCCTATTGGTTTTTTTGTTATTATTTCTTTTAGATTGGCTGGAATAAAAAGATCTTTGAATATTATTAGCCCCCATTCAAATTTAGAGTCTCTTTTATTGGCTGCAGAACAAACCACTGTTGTCTAATGACTTGCATAATTAATCTAACTTGCCTAATTGATCTAATTAACCTAGTCGAAGGTGCAGTAGGTGATCTGCCAAAATGCTAATCGCTTAGCATTTTATCTTTGGACGGCAGGGAGGGATTGTGATTCAAAGCCACGCCTCCTGAAATTGCAAACGTGCGCACCGCGTCACATCAGCAGACAACCCATTAGTTCATGTCATTCGCCAGTTAGTTGGTGTTTGGCCGTCGGCGTGCAGGAATTACATTTATTACTAAGCCAAACTTACATGCTATTTCAGAGCGAATATTCAGAATAGCATGGTAAACAATATAGTGAGGCTGTCAATGGTCAAAAATGAACCAATGTGAATATAAAAGAACTTCCTCAATAAATCAAGCTAGGCGGAATAGCGCTATTTACTGATGTTTTGCTGTTAAACTAAATAAAAATCTGCGTTATCGATGTGCCTGTGATTGTCTCGTGAACGTGCGGCGCTCATGCATGTGCGAATGGCAGATCTGCGTGAAAAGATGTACAAAAGTCCAAATCCACATTTGCTGAGAGACAGTTTGAGCTACTTATCGGAATTATGGGAGATGTCGGACCGATTCTATTTAATTGGATGAACATTTTTTAGTTTTATTTCTTACCCAGAATATAAAAATACATATAAACACATTTAGATCATTTACTTTAATCATTACTGTTGGACTGTGAAGAGACTTTCAACAAGCACAACAAGACATGTTTCTGAAGACAATCACCTACTGCACCTTTAAGCCTTTTAATTACACTTTAAGATGAATACTAGTTTTTACAAAATTACTAGTAAAATAATGTTATATATTGTGTTAATAATTTTAAATTCAGCACAGAAATGGAGTTAATGAATTAACAAAAGTTCATTAGCGGGGCCACGCCTAACCCAATCACTTTCCTCGTCTCCTATTTAGAGGAAGTGGACCCTCCCTAAACCGTTTGTCTCAGATTCTCGCTCCCTCCCACCCAATTCCCCTCTTAAAGCCTGGTTCTTACTTCTGCGTCAAGTGACCGGCGTAACCCACGACGCATGCAACGCGCGTAGCTGTGCATTTATATTTCTGTGCGCTGTCTTTGTTGGGCTGCATCACACTTTCGAAACGCTAGTTGGCCGTGAGGTGTTAATGAGTTTCTTCGCTGCTTTTTTGCTTTTCCTGAACACTTCCGGGATGTACAAGGGGCTCAAACTCGCTCATTTTGAGGCAGGAACCGGCGGACGTGCAACAACTTTAGCTATGAGGTAAACACAGAACAAAACTTTCCATCCGGAGCTCCTTCACGGGACTCCACACTTGTAAACAATCGCTCCACCAGGCTCACACTGAGCTCTCGGTCCCGCCCAGACTCGTCAGCGCTACCAAGCCGACCAATCACAGAGCTTGCTCTACGCATCGTTGCGACGTGTAGTTACATTTTTTGAGAGGTGCACGTCAGCGACGGCCTTGGCGAAGGGCTATGCGTCAGCACCGTAGCATACGCCAACGTTTGACGCAGAAGTATAAATCAGCCTTCACTTATCCACTCATTCCCTACACCCCCTCCCTCCCCTCCCTATACCTCTTAACACCCCTATCCTCTTCAATAGGCTGAATCGGGGGGTGGGGGGGTCTTCTAAAGGTTCCACTTTAAACTACGAGACAAAGCCCCCACTCTGAGTCTCCCCGGATAAGACTCCCTGTTCAGCCGGTTCAACGATCATCCATACTTCTCTTCTCAATCTTCATAACCATTACCTACTTCTCTCAAACATATCGTAATAAAGTTTCTCAAGCAACGGTTGTAGCCTGGTCCTTGATGGTGAAAAGTCTTTACAAATATTGAAGAATGTATTTTGACCATAGACTGTAAAATATATGGACGTAGTATCCGTGACGTCACCCATAGGTTTCTGAAGAGCGCAAAAGAAGCCACAAGTAGGCGCGGCCAACCGTCGCCATTTTGGTCACGCGTCATCACACCCACGGCGGGATACCAAACAAGGGCAAAGAGGCGGAGAGTGAGCGGAGCTACAGACACCTGCTAGCATTTAGCTTGCACCTGGTTCAGACACACTTTACTTTGGGAGAAACGCTTAATACTTTATCACTTGTGACTCGTTTGTATTCTGACCACTTGTGCTTGGTTGTACACTATATCAATAAAGTGTTTAGACTTTTAAAAACACTGCTGTAATACATTGAGCCACTAAACATTGTTCTTATGACGTTTTTAAACAGGAGGAAAACGCGAATTACTTCCAAACACTTCAGATATAGTCTGTGTTAGTTACTGTAAGACTATTGATAAAATCCAGCATAACACTGTATGACAACGCTTCAGATGACTGATCTAGAGTCTACAGCTAATCAATCTGACAGATTCTGAAGTGCATTACAGCTCTAAATATAAATATAAACGATAAATGATCTTAAATAAAACAAATACATGTACAGAGATGGTATATAAGTATATAACTTTACTCACATGGGAAATGGAGGCCACGTGAATGGTTTGTGAGCACAATTAAAGAGCCCATATTATGGGTTTTTGAAAATTCCCCTCCATGTAGTGTGTAACACAGCTCTAAGTGAAGCGAAGTATCCAGCTAAGGCTTAAATCTGTAAGAATACAGTGTTTAAAACGGTTGATTCATCTATAAAAGAGTCGACTCATAGTGCTTCAAACGAGTCGCCTTGATACCGACTCATTAGGTGTTTCGCCATGACGTACGAACGAAACCAAGTTATTCACGTGCACGCGCAAACCCGGGAGATTTCAAACCTGAGGCCCCGCCCTCTGACGCAGAAACCCAGACACACACACACACCCACAAACACACGCAAACCCACAAACACACGCACACAAACATGCCGGTCGATTGAAGTCACACTGCAGATGGACATTATATTGAGTCTCTACCCAAAGATGAAACCTCAGCATTATAACCAAGCAGTTGGAAACTTCTGGAAGCTACATGCTACAAAGAATACTTCATCTGAGTTAGTTAAAGGAAGGATCAGTAAAGAGTAACTGATGGACGTCAGGATGGGTTTCTTCCATTTCTCAAGTGTAAGTACGTGCGGTTAAAGTTGTTGCCTCGTTTACTCTTGCTTGCAAATGTATTTAGTTGTGATTTGTTACTTGTAACCGCGTGTACTGTATCAGGTTAACTGGATATTTTATCTTATCGTGTGCAAAGTCACGTTAAAAACGCGACGCGTGCTGTTTGTTTATGGAGCTCCGTGCTAGAGTTCTGCTCCCGCGATTTATTCGGAAATTTATTCCCGCG
Organism: Danio rerio; assembly: GCF_049306965.1. Taxonomy (NCBI): domain Eukaryota; kingdom Metazoa; phylum Chordata; class Actinopteri; order Cypriniformes; family Danionidae; genus Danio; species Danio rerio. The sequence goes on from NC_133177.1 coordinate 57,257,029, forward strand.
CCGCAGAAATCTGGCGCGGGGACAGCCGCGGGAATAAATTTCCGAATAAATCGCGGGAGCGGTCGGTAACGGGTTTAATTTGGGACGGGAGCGGGCTGTCTAGCAATATCACGGATATTGCTATGCGAATTAGAAAGAGAGAGTCTGCGTGGTGCTTGTGTGTGTGTTAGTGCGCACGCGCGCGTATGAGAGAGAGAGAGAGAGAGAGAGAGAGAGAGAGAGAGAGAGAGAGAGAGAGAGAGAGAGAGAGAGAGAGAGAGAGAGAGAGAGAGAGAGAGAGAGAGAGAGAGAGAGAGAGAGAGAGAGAGAGAGTATACTGGGTGATTTTTTTTTGGTTGTGTTCTCCGCTGTAGCGGGACCGGGCGCGGCGGGCAGAAAACGGAGCGGGTTCTCAGGCTAAAACCTGGCGGGTGCGGGCGGAAGCGGGAGCGTTGTCATCCGGAGGTGTGTGTGTGTTTTTGTGTGTGTGTGGTATGGCCAGTACACGACTGTCTCCTTCGTTCGGTTATCCGTGGCACTATCCACTCGCCATAGTGTGGCAGCTAAACTCCACGTCTACACTATCGAGCGTGTATGAACTGTGATTACTTTTTAAATTGCTGATTAGCTATTGGCCATTTCCCTCTCTGACTGAAGGCAGTCGACCAATCGCGACAGACTGTCATCGGTCCAATCAGCGCAGATTAGCTCCGCGCTAAGGAGGGGTTTGGGAACAAATGAATCACTGGACGATTCATACAGGAGTCGCTGGGATAATTAGGTAAAAATAAATGCAGATTATAAGACCATGAAAGTGTTTTTTGACCTTGCATGCATATTAGACTGTTGTTGGAGACCCTTACAACCAGGATATGACCCTATTTCATGTATAATATGGGCTCTTTAAGTGCCCTCAGCATGCCATGCCATCTAATAATTGTGGGAAACAAGTCAAAAAGGCAGTTGACTGTGTAAAGCCACATAAAACAACACAGAAATACGATAAATATGCCGAGTTCAGTCGCTAATCTGCAGAGGTGACCAGCGAGATCGACCAGCGAGACCTAACTGTCACTCAAGTGGCCACTCCCTTAATTATGCAAACTTAATATAACTTAATATAAAGGAAACGGATGAGTTATAAAAAAATTCACCCCCTCACAGTTGTCATGAAGGGTAATATTAGCTGTATTAACCAAAATCTTTTTTTGTACCAGGCTGTAAACACCTTTTTTCTGCTGTAAAGTTGGCCATTCTAACAGTGGGCTCAATTGAAATTTGCTCTGTTTTGGAGCCAGGAGCGGCCAGGACTAGCGGCAACACGGTAGCACTGTGGCCTCACAGCAACAAGGTCGCTGGTTCAAGTCCTGGCTGGGCCAGTTGTCATTTCTGTATGGAGTTTGCATGTTCTCCCAGTGTTGGTGTGGGTTTTCTCGGGGTGCTCCGGTTTTCCCCACAATTCTAAAGACATGCAGTGTTAGGAAATATTTAAAGCAATACAGGAGGGCTAATCATTTTGACTTCAACTATATATACACTATTTTATAGTCAAATCTGACGGCCATTCGCAGGTTCGGGATGTGACAGCTGTTGTATTTCAGACATAGCATCCCCACATGCACTGGCTAACCTCCAAATACACAAACTAAATGCTAAATGGTGTTTTTTACAGCTGTCGAATAACACTTCCAGTAAACAGGCGATTTCTGAGAGCAGATGCTCTGAGACTTTGTCAATGTTTATAGCATATTTGGAGATCGGGCCCAAATGTGACATCAGGTTTAGATTATAGGCAACATTTAGGGTCAGTGGATGATAGGAAAGATTGGCATGATAACTGATAACTTAGCATGCTAACTGCTCCTCTGTTTAAATACACATTGGGAAATTAAATACACAGAGACTCAACAATGGATGTTGAAATGGCTGATTATGTAGTCTGGTTATATAATGGTGACCCACTTCAACTGCAAACAATTTGTATACAGCAGCCTCAGCAATGTTCAATTTTGGAGACAAGATTGCACCTAAAAATGCCAAATTTCATTCATTCATTGATTTTCCTTCAGCTTAGTCTCTATTTTAGAGGTCGCCACTGCAGAATGAACCGCCAACTATTCCGGCATATGTTTTACGCAGTGGATGGCCTTCCTCCTGCAACCCACTACTGGGAAACACCCATACACACTCATTTACACACACATACACTACGTCCAATTTAGTTTATTCAATTCACCGGAGGAAACCCACACCAACACGGGAACATGCAAACTCCACACAGAAATGCCAACTGGCCCAGATGGGATTTGAACCAGCGACATTCTTGCTTTGAGGTAACATCACTAACCACTGTGCCACCGCGCAGCCGATTTTTAACCCTTAAAGACCTAGAGGTATTTTGTGGGCACCTAATGGGCCTACAGTATATTATTATTTTTTTTAAAAGCAGTTTTATTTTTATTTTCGCAGTCAGCCTCAAGTGTCATATATCATTTTAAACAGGAGAACCTGAAGTTTCAATCTGTATCATTTAAAGGTCCAGTCTAAAATATTTTTTGGTCCAAAAACATATGAACATACAGAAAATATTCCAGAATTTTCCAGAAACGATTTTTAAAAAAAGTGGCATTTTCTAGTTATTTCAAACAAAACCTTATGAAGTTTGTTTTTCTTTCTTTAGAAATACATGCTATGATGTTTTATACTTCCAAAATAAATTTTGTCTACATCCACAATTCCCTGAGCAAGTTATAGCAATTTATTTCAATGTTATTCCAAGGCGTTTTTCTATGGGGGAAAAATGCATTTATTTACTGACAATGTATTTGCCCAAAAGTTCTGGGAATGAACTAAACAGAAAAAAAAATGTTACAAAATAATAGAACAGTGAAGCAAATTTGACTTTTTCCAAATAATATATTTTCAGTTACTATAAACAACACCACTTACAATGAACAAATAAAAAAATAAGAAAATAATAAATAATGTGTCAAAGTCCAAATAAACATGGTGCAAATCCTCAGTAAAAAAATAGATATAAATATTTACTATATTATAAATAGTTACATAACTAAACTAGATTCAATATGGAACATCCTTAGGTTTTATGTGCCAGCATGGATATGGTTGTCTATGGATATGGATTTGGATATGGTTGTCTGCAATGCAGAAAAAACAGCTGCACCTTCATTTGCGTCTTTTGAAAACAGCAAGAGCAGCAGTTCGTCTTTGCTGTGTCACTGTTTTGTCATGTTTCTGTGCTGCTGTGCATGCAAAAGTACTTAGTATGAAAATTATTTCATGCAAAACTTTTTTTTGCGTTTTATTTAGTTGCGCATAAATGTATGCCAATCTCTCATTCCTTGTTGTTCAAAAAGCTCGTTTTTGGTCCACAAACAAAAGCGAAACCTATGCTGCTGAAGATTGTGGCTGTTTACAGCGTTTTGACTGATAAATATGAATTTGTAGCTAAATTGTTAACAGTGCCAAACAGCATTTCCCGTTGTTTACATCCTTGCTTACGTCCTGGCTACAACATACTATTAACACCAGAAACTGTGCGTGTAGTTGATCAATTTTAACAAATAAAAACACTTACAGGTTGTTGCTCACAACCCACAGCTTCTATTATGATTGGTGGATTAACCAAATCCAGCACTGAACTGGGAGAGATTCTGGAAGCTGTCCTTTGTCAAATGCTAGAGCTTTATATATTTTTTTAGTTCTCTGGAACATAATTTAAATGAAATTGTAAGCACTTCTATCTTTGTGTTGTGTACTTTGGAAGCCCAAATACAGAAACAGAAGAAGCTCTGTGGAAATAGCAGCATTTGGACACTAATTTTAGCTTTCTCTTCTATAACCTTACAGCGCCCCTGGCCACGCCCCTTCACTGTGCATGGTGAATGTGCATAACCTGAAGGGTTAGTGACATCATTAACACTGATGTATTTTTTGTAGTCCTCAAACTTCGTCGCAGTAGGCTTTGCTAAGCTTACTGTGTAAAAGCCAATGGGCTCTATTTTAATGTCTTTTCTAGATCTAAACACCCAGGCACGTGCACACATAGGACTCAACCCGTGCAGTGCACATGCCCTTTTCAGTCATGGATAGAAAATGCCCTTCCAAAATGATCTGAAGTTTGCGACAACCCCTAGGCTCTTCAGTTCGCGACAAGCATCCACCACTCCCCCATCCCCCCGCTCTTTAGTTCACAACAACGCAACCCAACTTTTGAGGGTCTTCCATTCAGAGATGTTGTTTGCGTTCACACAGCTACATTACACATCAACTAAAGTTTAAAATAGGATATCATAGTGGTCCAACCCTTTAGCTCGTGCTCATGATTGACTCAGCTGGTCCACATTAGCTAATCATGATCCTCCAATCAAATGATCCCAAGTAACTATATCCTTATTTCCTTTCTACAATTATCTTCGTCTGGAAGAAACCCCCCTCCTTCCCTTTTTCCACCTTTATCTAGAATGGGCAGCACGGTGGCCCAGTGACTAGCACTGTTGCCTCACAGCAAGAATACCAATGGCATTGGGTCCTCGCTGGGCCATCTGGTATTTCTGTCTGGAGTTTGCATGTTCTCCCCGTGTCCGTGTGGGTACCCCCCCCAAGTTCCCCGGTTTCCTCCCACCATCCAAATATGCTCTATATTATACATAAAATAAGCCTTAATCTTTTTTCTAATATCTTACTCTCAGGAAGTTGCCTTGGCTTCAGCATCTTTGAGAATCTCTTCTTGCCCTGCGAGTATCCCTTGAGCTCAGGGCTCTCTCTCGAGACAGCACGCCAAACAAGCTATGTATAAATCATGAGCTAAGTGTGAACTCTTGAAATAAAAAAAGAGTGGAAAATGGTGTCCAAAAAACTTGTCATTTACTCACCCTCAGGTTTTCCCAACATGTTATGAATGTAAAAGCTCTATAATGAATTTCAACTTTTTGTCCAAACTTCCACAGTAAAAAGTCATTGAATGGCATAAGAATGAATATTTTCATATTTTGGTGAATTTTAAGAGCTCTACAAGAACATTACATTCTTCTAGCTGAATGCATCCTTTAATTTACTTGATCTTTTCCTTTACTAAACAAACACACAGCACAAGGAAATATGTAGTACTTCATGAATGACCGGGATTTTAGTCCTATAGACTTCTGCGAGCGCAGTTTCTGTGTGGGCCCAAACATGAAGTCAACAGTTTAGTCCTGAGATTTGATTTGTGGTTCCACTGAGGATTTACTGCGGCAGGAATTTGATATCACCATATAACCAAAGCTTCCCAAAGGTTAGAGCGGTCATTTCACCCGCTCTGTGTGAACGCTGTGTGCTTTAGAGTGCATTTCCTGCCATCTTTCACCCCGGTTATTTATTTATTTTTTTGTCGTGGCTGGTAGTAAAAATGTACCTCATGCAGGGAAAGACTGGAACATCTGACTGGAATAACAGTCCAGATGCAAACCGGAGAGACATGTGCATCCCTCTAGTGATCAATAGTTGAAAAGGACATACTCCAGCCTGATTATTTGTCCAACTAAACCACAATGCATTGTTTTAATCACGTATACATGGTTTAGATTTTCTTGTTAAGCAACAGCTGCGCTATCAGATATTAGAAATGGATAGTCAAATCTGCAAAGCATAAATCAGCTGCATCGTGGAATTTTTTTACGGTCTGGATTGGCGAATGCCACGGATGTTTGCTTTCACAATGTTAGTCTGAATCCAGACGGTTCTGCGTGCCGATGAGCGGAACATGCCTAAATAAAACCCCGCTGCTATTGTGCGTGAAGGCATTTTAAAAGTCCTGATGATTAGCGACTGGCACACTTGAATGCAGCTTTCTCTGAGCGTGTCGGAGCAGGACAGGCAGAAAAAACAAAACGCACCCATCCAAGACCGTCTGTGTGGAACAAAAATGTGCAGGGATCAAAATGAGATGCGTCAAAACTCCAGGTCGGGTTTTGAATGGATTGAACGCTGTACCTGCAAGCCGATTTCCAAAAGTTCCCGCTGAGGTCGAGGGGGAAAAGTGTGATTTCACAGCCTGTCGGTGGAAGACCTTCATCAGGCTTGAAAACTAAGCCCAATGGAATCCCAGGTTATGGGAGTTGAAAGGCTCAAGTGAATATAAGCTTAACCTGCCGTGCCTTTGCACACCCAGAATGCTCTGGATTCCATTGACGAGTATGATTAGGTCACCGCTTTTCTAAATGCATTAAAGGAGAGTTAACGTTTTTAAATGTTCAATAAGAGACTCTCCTACTTCCTTTTTTGGCAGTTATTGAAATCATATGGCAAACTATTAAAATCAAAGTCAACTTTGTGCAATTTTTTTAGCGTTTTTTTTTTTTAATTTTTTAAAATTTATTTTATTTTATTTTTTATTTATTTTATTTAAACAAAATGTCATTTATTTACTGAATTGCAATATTGAAGCTCAATCTTTTTTCCAACAACAATCTAGGTTGAATAAATTGCCAGTACGTCTTTCATTTACAGACTTTATTCTTAAAAACTGTATATTAATTTGATCCACAAAAATCCAAATAAAAGTCATATTTACCCCATGTCGCCCATAAAATGTCAGATAATCCACAAGATTTACCCCCTATTGCCAATAAAATGTCAGATATTGCTAGAGATTTAACCCATTTTGCCCATAAAATGACAGACATTGTCCAAGAAATGTCAGATATTGAACAAGATTTACCCATATTCCAAATAAAATGTCAGATATTGCTAGAGATTTAACCCATATTGCCCATAAAATATCAAATATTGCACAAGATTTAACCCATGTCGCCTGTAAAATGTCAGATAATGCAAAAGATTTAACCCATATTGGTCATAAAATGTCAGATATTGCACAAGATTTAACACAAATTGCCCATAAAATGTCAGATACTGCACAAAATTCAACCCATATTGCCCATAAAATGTCAGATATTGCACAAAATGTAACCTATATTGCCTATAAAATGTCAGATATTGCACAAAATTCAACCCATATTGCCCAAAAAATGTCAGATATTGCACAAAATGTAACCTATATTGCCTATAAAATGTCAGATATTGCACAAAATTTAACCCATATTGCCCATAAAATGTCAGATATTGCACAAAATTTAACCCATATTGCCCATAAAATGTCAGAATGCACGAGTTATTCCAAATTGCCCATAAAATGTGGGATATTGCAAGAGACTTAACCCATAATTCCCATACAATATCAGATATTGCAAGAGATTTACCCATATTCCAAATAAAATGTCGAAATTTAAGTTAAATTTTTAACATCAAAAGTAGACAGCAGAAATCAAGGCCTCATAATGCTGTTTATAATGGTAAATATACACAAAACAACTGTCAATCACAAAATATGGAAGCTGTTAATCAATGGATATTATTTTTCCGTGTTTTTAACCTAAAATCTGATCATGTTTCCCCAATGGTGTCAATTTGACGTCATTATAAAAGGTTTTTGTAAAGTAATTTATGTGTAATGTTGACAACTTAAGCATCCCTTTGAATACAGCATGTATATACGATTAACATGAGAATGGGGTCAGAATGACACATTGGATTGTTTTAAAGTTAACTGATTTCGACATGAAATATTTAGTTCTTCTCAGTAAAAGCATCATTGTGCATCTCAGATGCAGAGATGTATGGATGCAGTCCTCCAAGCTCATGATGGAGTCAGACACAATATCCATTCTTTTTCCACTGCAGCATAACTTCATGTTTTAGACTGGACATTATTTCTGTAGAGTGACGAGACTTTTTTTCTAAGCCAAGTCAGACCTTACTGTCCTCATTAAATAATTAAAAATCAAGGCATGATCTTATTTTATTGTGGTAAAATAAGCGTAATCTAGAGGCCTTTGCCTTTCATATAAGCCACTTCTGATACCAAACAGAAGTCCAGTTATTATTTATTGTTCCTAAAACTTGGATAGGCGACAAGACTTTTGCCGGGTAGTGTATATTTAATCAATTTTGAAATGGGTCATTCAATTCAATAAAATCTTGATTCAGTTCAATAAAAAGTGCTGATATTGCTGAATTATTCAATAACGAGCCAGAAAGCACCCTTACACAATATTGCAATGTCAGCAGACACCTCGATATTCAGTTCAGATTTAGTTCTTGTCTGATAGTCAGATTAATGCTATTATTGCATATGACACTCTTAGTTTCCAATTCAAGAGTAAAAGCAGATTAAACCAAAAAGCAGTCCCCGAATACCACCAGATTTTCTTCAGAAACTTCTCTAACCTGGTTTACATCGAGCGAGCCATAAATACCCCTGTATCTGAGATCCGCTTTTGAAGGTATGAGTTAAAAAAAGACTTGCTGATCTCAAACGAACTGTAAGTGATGTATGCTAGCCTGAAGCTCTAGGATGGGAATCAAAAAGCTTTCTACTTAGGGACTTTTCGATCTGGGGGAATGCTCTAATGGTCTAATGTGAAAACCACCAAAAAGAGATTTCCTTTTCATATCTATTGCATCTGATAAAACAATATAAGATATAAGATTTCAAAGCCCCTATAGAGAGATGAATACAGTGCATGCAGATGTCTTGGTAGCTCTCAGCATCTTGATTCGATTAATGAAACAACCTGTTTACTAATCATGATGCATGCACTCTGGCACTGCGGCGTCTCCTGAATCTGTGGCGATCTGTAGCGTTTAACACCCTGGCTGTAAGAAGCAGCTTATGCTAACAAAAGAAGATGTGTCCTTACCAAGTGGCCAGCTAAGCCAGACTTATCAGGGTGGCGTTGCGTTGGCTTGACCTCAGACGAGACGAGGGGAGGGCAAATCCCTCATGGAGGCAGGATTGAAGTGTGTGATGTCCATCCACGGCGTATATCCATGCAGTTTGTACAGATATTTAAGTGCTTCACCAGTTTTCTAGAGATTCCTCCTCATGGTGACTTCTTCTCCAGACCCTTTTTTTCCCCGATATGCGTGTTTACACTAAAATTTCTTCCGGCCACTCTGGAGGTGGGCTCGGAATTTCCTCATCCTTTGACATGGTTGTTTACACAAGTCCGAGACTAGTAGATCGTGACTTCACAGCCCGGAAATGGAGATTCCTGTCAGCTTCTCAGGACTCCTGAGCTGAAACACAAAGCAATATCTGTCTTATTATGGACAGCATAAGCAATATGCATAAATGCAGTGCAAAATAAGTGGAAATCTTGTCATTTTATGGGCAATATGGGTTAATCTTGTGCAATATCTGTACATTTTATGGGCAATATGTGTAAATTTCATGCAATATCTGGCATTTTATGTACAATATTTGTAAATCTTGTGCAATATCTGACATTTTTGTGCAATATAGGCAATGTGCATAAATGCAGTGCAAAATATGCAGAAATCTCTTGCAATATCTGTAATTTTATGGACAAAAATTGTAAATTACCTGGAAAACTTGACACTTTTATCTGCAATACGGTCAATGTGCATAAATCTTGTGCAATATGTGACATATTATGGGCTATATGGGGTAATCCCATGAAATTTCTGTAGTTTTGTGGCCAATATGGGTTAATCTTGTGCAATATCTGTAATTTTATGGGCAATATTTGTAAATCTCATGCAATATCTGACATGTTATGTAATCTCATGCACTTTCTGTCATTTTATGGGCAATTGTGGGTTAAATCCTGTGCAATATCTGACATTTTATGGGCAATATGGGTTAATATTGTGCAATATCTGACGTTTTATGGGCAATATAGGTTGAATTTTGTGCAATATCTGACATTTTATGGGCAATATGGGTTAATTTTGTGCAATATCTGACATTTTATGGGCAATATAGGTTGAATTTTGTGCAATATCTGACGTTTTATGGGCAATATGGATTAAATCTGGTGCAACATCTGACATTTTATGGGCATTATGGTTTAATCATGTGCGATATCAGTGATGTTTATAAACAATATGAGTTATTCTTGTGCAATATTTGTCATTTTATGAGCAATATGTGTACATTTCGTGCAATACTTGAGAGTTTGTGTAATATTGGCAATATGCGTAAATCTCGTGCAATATCTGTTATTTTATGGGCAATGATGTGTAATCTCATGCAATATCTGACATTTTATGGGCAATGATGTGTAATCTCATGCAATATCTGACATTTTATGGGCAATGATGTGTAATCTCATGCAATATCTGACATTTTATTTGCAATATGGTCATTATGCATAAATCTCGGTCAATGTCTATCATTTTATGGGCAATATGGGTTAAATTGTGTGCAACATCTAACATTTTATGGGCAATATGGCTTAATTTTGTGCAATGTCTGATATTTTATGGGCAATATAGGTAAAATTTTGTGCAATATCCGACATCTTATGGGCAATATGGGTTGCCTTTTTGCAATATCTGACATTTAATGGGAAATATGGGTTAAATCCTGTGCAATATCTGGCAGTTTATGTGTAATATTGGCAATATGCGTAAATCTTGTGCAATATCTGACATTTTATTAGTAATATGGTCAATATGCATAAATCTCGGTCAATACCTATCATTTTATGGGCAATATGGGTTAAATTGTGTGCAACATCTAAGATTTTATGGGAATTATGGGTTGAATTTTGTGCAATATCCCACATCTTATGGGCAATATGGGTTAAATCCTGTTCAATATCTGAAATTTTATGGGCAATATGGGTTGCACTTTTGCAATATCTGACATTTAATGGGCAATATGGGTTATATCTTGTGCAATATTTGACATTTTATGGGCAATATGGGTTAATTTTCTGCAATATCTGACATTTTTTAGCAATATGGGTTAATTTTCTGTAATATCTGACATTTTTTTGGGCAATATGGTTTTATCCTGTGCGCTATCTGTGATGTTTATAAACAATATGAGTTATTCTTGTGCAATATCTGTCATTTTATGGGCAATATGGGTTAAATCTTATGCAATATTTGTCATTTTATGGGCTATGTTGACTAATCTCATGCAATATCTATCATTTTATGGGCAATATGGATTAAATCATGTGCAATATCTAATATTTCATGGGCAGTATGGTTTAACCTAGTGCAATATCTGTCTTTTTATGGGCAATATGGGTTAAACTAATGCAATATCTGACATTTTATATGCAATAAAGGCATTATGTTGAAAAAAATTATACGTTTTCAAAACAAGTTCCCTATTCTTACATATTTTGATAATTTACAATTCTCATAGTAGGGGGATATTTTAAGAGTTTGAAGTACATTAACATTTTGTGCACAATATGCTTAAATATCATGCAAGATCAGATATTTTATGGTCAATATGCGTACATCTTGTGCAATGTTTTGCATTCTAAATGCAATACAGGCAATACACAATCTCATGCAATATGTGACATTTATTATGCAAAATGATCTGTATGCATATATTTAGTGCAATATCTGTCATTTTATGGGCAATATGTGTAAATATCATGCTAAATCTGTCATTTTATCCCCAATAAAGGTAAATATCTTGCAATATATGACTTTTTTGGGCAATATATGCAATATGCATAAATCTCTTGCAATATCAGGAATTTTATGTTCAATATGGGCAGAATCAGAATCTATATTGTCATTGTACAAAATACAACAATTTACGTTTGCCTTTCCCTTCAGTTCAGTCCTATTTATCTAAAACAACAACGATAATAACAAAAGATAAAAAGATAATATGGCAACAATAATTAATTATAAAAGGAGCAACAATACAATACTAAAAGTGCGTATGATGTATAAAGTAGCAAGTGCGTTTTCTAGCAGCTTTTTTAATTTAAAAGTGAATAAAATGTGAGCCAGAAAGGCCTACAATTTAATGTTCAAGCGTATAAAGTGGCAAGTGCCACAAATGTGTACATTTTGTGCAATATCTGTCATTTTAGGGCCAATATGGGTTAATCTTGTGCAGGATCAGACATTTTTATTTGCAATATGGACTATATGTGTAAATCTTGTGCAGTATCTGGCATTTCATGAGCAATATGCATACATTTCCTGCCATATCTGGCATTTTATGGCCAATATGGATTAATTTTGTGAAATATATCTGACATTTTATTTGCAAAAATGGACAATATGTGTAAATCTCATCCAAAATCTGGCATTTCATGAGCAATATGCATTAATCTCCTGCAAAATCTGTCATTTTAGGGCCAATATGGGTTAATCTTGTGAAATATATCTGACATTTTATTTGCAATATAGACTATATGTGTAAATCTCATGCAATAATGGCATTTCATGAGCAATATGCATACATCTCCTGCAATATCTGGCATTTTAGGGCCAATATGGGTTAATCTTGTGCAGTATCAGACATGTTATTTGCAATATGGACTATATGTGTAAATCTTGTGCAGTATCTGGCATTTCATGGGCAATATGCATACATTTCCTGCAATATCTTGCATTTTAGGGCTAATATGGGTTAATCTTGTGAAATATATCTGAAATTTTATTTGCAATATGGACAATATGTGTAAATCCCATGCAATAATGGCATTTCATGAGCAATATGCATACATCTCCTGCAATATCTTGCATTTTAGGGCCAATATGGGTTAATCTTGTGCAGTATCGGACATGTTGTTTGCAATATGGACTATATGTGTAAATCTTGTGCAGTATCTGGCATTTCGTGGGCAATATGCATACATCTCCTGCCATATCTGGCATTTTAGGGCCAATATGGGTTAATCTTGTGAAATATATCTGAAATTTTATTTGCAATATAGACTATATGTGTAAATCTCATGCAATATCAGGCATTTCATGAGCAATATGCATACATCTCCTGCAATATCTTGCATTTTAGGGCCAATATGGGTTAATCTTGTGAAATATATCTGACATTTTATTTGCAATACGGACAATATGTGTAAATCTCATGCAATATCTGGAATTTCATGAGCAATATGCATACATCTCCTGCAATATCTGTCATTTTAGGGTCAATATGGGTTAATCTTGTGAAATATATCTGACATTTTATTTGCAATATGGACAATATGTGTAAATCCCATGCAATAATGGCATTTCATGAGCAATATGCATTCATCTCCTCCAATATCTGGCATTTTAGGGCCAATATGGGTTAATCTTGTGCAGTATCAGACATGTTATTTGCAATATGGATAATATGTGTAACTCTTGTGCAGTATCTGGCATTTCATGAGCAATATGCATACATCTCCTGCAATATCTGGCACTTTAGGGCCAATATGGGTTAATCTTGTGCAGTATCAGACATGTTATTTGCAATATGGACTATATGTGTAAATCTTGTGCAGTATCTGGCATTTCATGGGCAATATGCATACATCTCCTGCAATATCTGGCATTTTAGGGCTAATATGGGTTAATCTTGTGAAATATATCTGATATTTTATTTGCAATACGGACAATATGTGTAAATCTCCTGCAATATCTGGCATTTTATGTGCAATATGCATAACTCTTGTGCCAAAAAATATTTTTTTATACGCGATACAGGCAATATGTGCAAATCTCATGCAATAGCTGTCATTTTATGTACAATATTGTCAGTATGGGTAAAGTGCAATATATGCAACTACCTTATGCAATACACATACATTTCAATTTCATTTTCAAGATTTTTTTTGTGCATAACATATGCATTTCGTGTAATTTATGTTAAAGCGTATCAAGTGTGTCGAGAATCATTTATAAAATGTTTAAAGCATTTTCATTTCATCGGACGTCCCACATGCCTCACAATAAAAGACAACTCTAGTCTATTCATAGCCAAATGTTTTATATGCGCGCTTGGTATGACACAGTTTTTATGGGGAAGCAGGTGGATGTGTTCACAGTAATGCAAAACTTAAGCTTGGCCAATCCCAATAAAGTATGGTAAAAAGAGCTTAAATCTAACTAAAACGGACAACACTCCTTATTCATGTGTGACATGTTTGTAGTATTCAGTAATACGATTTACTTAGCAACACGCAAACTCTATCAAAACCAACCGTGAGTCAAGTTTCCCATGGAAAGCGCTATTTACGCAGTGCGTAGAGTTGGTCCCTATGCAGAGCGTTTCAAATCAATCCCTTATGAGGCTCCCCTAGGTTAAGATGCCTGTGTAGACAACACTAAGGTTTTGCAACAGAGCTGTTAAGTGAAGCCAGAGAATTTTTAGTAAACCTTTTTAAGAGTCTTAAGTCATTCCAGATCCTTTTTCTATGACTGAAAACAATTGTCTTATAATATTTCGATTAAATTAAGCAAGTTCTTGGTATTTCGGAAGATGATTGGCACTGAATGCATGTCTTACTGCTTGTTTGGTTGAACATTGTGAAAGTAAATGCAAATTAAATATGAATAGATTACAGAACTGTGAGTAGGCACTTAAACACACTAAGCGTATTCTTGTAGTCTTACCTTGTGAAGAGTAGAGTCTGTCCAGATCCTGGTTTGCTTGTCAGAGTGTTTCGTGCGTAAGATCCCTGGCGGTGTGTAAAGCGATGAGTTGCGTGTGTATGTTTGTAGGGGTGTGCGCATGGAGAACTCCCCTCGTCCCTGTCAGTCTTTCTCCTCCCTGTGTGTGTGTATGTGTGCGTGTGTGTGTTTGTGACTCCTCCTCTACCAGCACACCGATCACTGGACGGCTCAGATTACCACAGACTGTAATCACTGAGGATGCTCAAAATCAGGACACAATGAAGGGCTTTAAACACCTAGACACTGAAAAAATTATTCACTAGATTTACTACATTTTTTTAGGTAAGTGGTTTTAAACAATTTATATGGGCTGAACATAAATTGTGATGTTCAACTGAATTTGTATCTTTAAATTAGCTCATATAAATCGTTTGCATTCATTCATTCATTCATTTTCTTGTCGTCTTAGTCTCTTTATTAATCCGGGGTCGCCACAGTGGAATGAACCGCCAATTTATCCAGCAGGTTTTTATGCAGCGGATGCCCTTCCGGCCGCAACCCATCTCTGGGAAAATTGTTTGCAATCACTTACCTTATTTTTGACTGGCACCTGTAATGTGGGATGCTGCCAGAATAGTTGGTGATTCATTCCGCTGTGGTGACTCCTGATAAATAAAGGACTAATCCGAAGGAAAATGAACGAATGAATGATGAAAATAGTAATAAATATATATATTTTTTATGGAGCGACATGGTGGCTCAGTGGTTTGCACTGTCACTTCACAGCAAAAAGGTTGCTGGTTCGAGTCCCAGGTGGGTCAGTTGGCATTTCTGTGCGGAGTTTGGATGTTCTCCCCGTGTTGGTGTGGGTTTTTTTTTTTTTTTACAGTCCAAACACATGCGCTATATGAATTGAATAAACTTAATTGGCCATAATATATGAATTTGTGTATGAGTGTGTGAATGATAGTGTATGGATGTTTCCCAGTACTGGGTTGCAGCTGGAAGGACATCGCTGTGTAAAACATATGCTGGGTAAGTTGGCGGTTCATTCCGTGGCGACCCCTGATGAATAAAGGCACTAAGCCAAAGGAAAATGAATGATACTTATAATAAATGTTATTTTACAATTTTATTCAAGAGTAATTAATTGTATGTACATAAAGGTTTAAGTAAGTAAAGGTTTATTTATATAGCACCTTTCCCAGACATTGAGTTACAAAGTGCTTTACAGTAAGAGTAAACTTATTTTTATTAATTTATATAGGTTTTAGTGCCATATCAGCAGCATTGGCTGTATTCATGGCAAAAACTTATACAAATAAATATATATAATCGTATAATCAAATCAGTTTTTCTAACAAACATACATTGGAAAAAAAACAACAAAAAGTTTACAAGTAGCAACAACACTGAAAAGAGTCATATACAATCTTTTATTTTGATCAAAGATAAGTATTCTAAAATTGCTCCAGAAGGCACCTTTTCAAACATTCCCCTTAAAATATTTCCCGAATAAAAACATTCTCCACATCATTTAAAAATACACATTCTTTTAAAATGTTTTATCGACAAAATATTCTTACACAAGTCACAAATAGATTTTTCTTCCTCTTTTAATAAATACCCATGCGAAACACTAATACTGTTATTTAAAAGCTTGAATGCATCCTTAAATGCTTTTTAAAAAGTTCAACTAGTCCCAGAATCAGTGCTATAGGGAAAGAGTTCCAGAGCCGGGGGCCCACCACACAAAAGGCACGGTCACCTTTAGTCTTAAGACAAGTTCTGGGAATGGCTAAAATGTCTTTGCTAGAAGACCTCAGAGACAGGCTACATGAGTGACTGCATAAAAGATCTATATCTATATCTATATCTATATATATATATTGTTATATATATTGTTATATATATAGGGGTATTAGACCATGCAGATCTCTATATGTAATGACCAGGGGTCTAATGTACAAAGAATTGATACTAAAACATTGTGTATGGACAAAGCTGTAAATGTGCGTACGCAGTAAAAAAAAAAAAAAAACAGATGTATGAAACACTGTGTATGCTTAATTGCACGCATATTGTCTTTGTAGATCTGAATTTACGTGAAACTAAGCGCATGAGCGCAAAACCCCTCCCTGCCTCCTCCCCTGTATAAATATAATGACTCCACTTTGGCTAAACCAAACGAAAAAGCAAGCAAGAAGAGAAACTTCACAGAATGGGAATTGGAGGTGCTTCTATCGGAGGTGGACCTCCGATAGACTGATAAACTGTTATTTGCACGTTTGTCCTTTGGAATTAATAACAAAAGAAAAAAATAGAGCAGGAGAGTTGAGCTGACACCGTTAACGCAGTGGAGTCTGAAAATCCAACTGTGAACTAATTAAAAAAAGAAATAGTCTGATGTAAAGGTGCAGGTTAGGAGGAGAACAGCGGCGCACCGTCAAAGTTTGGACCGAACAGGCAGGGGAACAGAGGATTCTGAACGAACACCCTTTAAGGAGAGAGTTGCCTCAATTGTGGGCGACACTTTACTGTCTGGAGTAGTATCCGTGGTTGTGGGAGACACAGATGTATTAGAGGAACACTTTGTTAGGGCAGTATAGCAGCAGCCCTCCGCTCTTATCAAGGCATCGCCACCGGCATTTCACTGCCCAATCACCCACTCTAAAACTGACCGAGTGTGAGAATGGGCATCATTGTATCTGCACACTTGGTTAGTTTTGTGGGTTGTTGAGTGGGGTTAACAGCCACGTCTTTAATGGAGAACCGCGGTCTCCTGATATGCAGTTAGATAATTACGCTCGATAAAATAAAATAAAAACTTAGCTGGAATAATATCTTTAAATACATCACTCACCAAGAAACCACCCATCATGCATTTGTGAGGATGACTGAATCATGGGTTGACCAAGGCCACCTTGCCACAATATTTGCTAATGCTTTTATATGTTCTGAATCACATAATTGGTAAAAAAAAAAAAACATTTTGATTATTTCAATTGACCCATTTTAACAATTATAATTTAATAGCTTTTAAATTAACATGTTTTTCACGTGTTAAAGAGCCCATATTATACATGAAATAGGGTCATATCTTGGTTGTAAGGGTCTCCAACAACAGTCTAATATGCATGCAAGGTCAAAAAACACTTTCGTGGTCTTATAATCTGCATTTATTTTTACCTAATTATTCCAGCGACTTCCGTATGAATCGTCCAGTGATTCATTTGTTCCCAAACCCCTCCTTAGCGCGAAGCTAATTTGCGCTGATTGGACCAATGACAGCCTGTTGCGATTGGTCGACTGCCTTCAGTCAGAGAGTGAAATGCCAAACAGCTAATCAGCAATATAAAAGTAATCACAGTTCATACACGCTCGATAGTGTAGGCGTGGATTTTAGCTGCCAGTGGGTCAATGTAAATACAGACTATGGACTTGAAAATTCAGACGACTGACTATTTTATTGAACAAAAACTCCAAAAACAGTTGAGGAGATCTCCTAGCTTCTCACTCTGCTCTTTTCACAGACA
>NC_133177.1:57277500-57302500 GCF_049306965.1 Danio rerio
TTTTGTTCTCCTCCCGCTCTTTAGCGGGATCGGGCGCGGCGGATAGAAAACGGAGCAGGTCGGGCAGCGGGACATCAAGTGCTTAATATAAGCGGGAGCGGTCGGGTTCGGGCTAAAACCTGGCGGGTGTGGGCGGGAGCGGGATTCAAAATTTAGTCCCGCGCAGATCTCTAGTTGGCGGTTCATTCCAATGTGGTGACCCCTGATTAATAAAGGGAATACGCAAAAAGAAAATGAAATGAATATATACTCATTTTGATCTCTGTAACGCCTCACTGTTACTCAAATACTTTTCCTGTGATGCAGGAACCCTTTTTATACTCTGTTGCTTCTGTCAGTATTTGCACCTGCATAAACAAAATGCTGTTTGTTGCTATTTATACTTGCTATAAACTGTATCTAGCAGTATTTGTACTCAGTCTAAATAGCGGCCACCATTTTTTTACTCAGTGTAAATAGCTGCTGTCTAAATTATGTCATCATAGCTGTTCATTTCCAAGATGGATTGCTTTAGAAGTTGCAAACCCCACCAGAGTTTACATAAACTAGACCACCTTTTAAACTGATTTTGTAAAATCAAGCAGGTTTTTTTGTTAGTCGATTGTATTGCTTTGGAATAATAATTACATTAGTGCTGATATAATTTGTGCATGCATAAAATGAATGCATGAGTTAAGTCTGATTACTTTTATACAATGTATAATACATTATGAAATGTGCACTACCTGACAATAGTCTTGTTGTTGATCCCAGTTGTAAGAGCAACAAATAATAACTTGTCTTCTGGTTGATCATTTGAAAAAGTGGCAGAAGGTCAATTTCTCTGATGAATCATCTGTTGAGCTGCATCCCAATCATCACAAATATTGCAGAAGACCTACTGGAGCCCACATGGACCTAAGATTCTCACTGAAATCAAGTTTGGGGAAGGAAAAATTATGGTTTGGGGTTAAATTCAGTATAGGGTTGTGTGAGAGATCTGCAGAGTGGATGGCAACATCAACAGCCTGAGGTATCAAGACATTTGTGCTGCCCATTACATTACAAACAATGTGATGATTTAGAAGCACTTTTTGACATTGAGATAAAATGTTAAATTTGTTGGAAAGAAAAAAGAAACGGTTATTAAAAAAAATATTAAAAATTAATATAATAAATGTTAAATTTTTATTTGTTTGTAAATATAGAAAGTAAAACCTTTTCCTGTATTTTTTAAACTGTTAAAATGTTTAACAACTAATTTGCTCATTGTCTGTTTTCTTTTAAAGTCTTTGAATCAGATATTAGGCCTTGAAGAACAAATACTTAATTTAATTCATTCGGCATTTAATTCAATAAATATATAATTCAATATTTAATAAAAAGCATATAATTATATTGATAATATATTATAATTAATTATTATAATTATGTACATAAAATTAACATCTGCACTGGACAAAATATTTAGCAGTTATAGAAAGCAAAAATGTAACTTTCTAAAACATCATGTTGTTAGAACACCCGTTTTATTTAGATTTTTTAATTAAATTATTAAGCAGACTTATTAATGATATGCCAGATAGACCAACACAATCTCAAGGCAATTCGTAACTTTTTGATTTGGTGGCTAATTCGTATGAATTTGCATGATCTAATTTGCACAATTTAGTACGATTTGCTCATCCCCCAATGACGGTTGTGTTTAATGGCGGGGTTTGGTGCCACACCTCCTTTTTAAAATCGTACAATTCCATATGACTGAACTCGTACGAATTTATACAAATTACTTCTGTTTACTTGCGTTACTTGCGTTTTCTCGTGAGATCAGGCTGGATAGACCCTTACTCCAAACTAGGGTTGTAACAATATACCGGTATGACGGTCTACCATGATTTGAACGTGCACGATTATCATACCATGAACAATTGCATATCAACGGTTTTAACCCTTAAAGGCCGAGACAGCCGCCCGCGGCTAAAATAAGTATTGCTTTTAAATGTTTAATAACTTTTGATCCGCTGATCCGATTCATACAATTCAAAGATTGGCATAAAGAAGAGAATCTCAGCTTTCCAGTGCTGTATCACATAACATTCGGACTTTCAGAGGCTCCGGAATCAGTGCGGTTACGTCATCAAAATTTAAACACGCTGATTTGACAAAGAAATGCTCGTCACTGTGTCTCCGGACAAACCAGACATGATACATTGATGCATTGTCCCTCCTCCATGCCCAGATTGGTTTAAACTCGCTATATCACAACCAATAAGCATAGGTTTCACTTTTGTTTGTGGACCAAACAATGAGCTTTTTGAACAACACGGAATGAGAGATAGGCATACATGTATGCACGGCTAAATAAAACGCAAAAAAAAAAAAGTTTTGCATGAAATAATTCTCATACTAAGTACTTTTGCATGCACAGCAGCACAGAAACATGACAAAACAGTGACACAGCAAAGACGAACTGCTGCTCTTGCTGTTTTCAAAAGACGCAAATGAAGGTGCAGCTGTTTGTCTGCATTGCAGACAACCATATCCAAATCCATATCCACAGACAACCATATCCATGCTGGCACATAAAACCTAAGGATGTTCCATATTGAATCTAGTTTCGTTATGTAACTATTTATAGTATAGTAAATATTTATATCTATTTTTTTACTGAGGATTTGCACCATGTTTATTTGGACTTTTTTTTGGACTTTGACACATTTATTATTTTCTTATTTTTTTTATTTGTTCATTGTAAGTGGTGTTGTTTATAGTAACTAAAAATATATTATTTGGAAAAAGTCAAATTTGCTTCACTGTTCTATTATTTTGTAACATACCGTATACCGCGAAACCGTCAAACCGTGGTATTGTTTTAGACGATTATCATACCGTGAAAAATTCATATCCCTACTCCAAACGGAAAGTGACTTTTAAGAATTAGAAGGTTCTATCTGCATTTGCCCTGTTTTTTTACTCCAATTTTACCAGAATTTTGATATATTACATTTAGAGTACATTTTGGTTGTCTGTCATGTTGATGCATAAAAAAAACTGGAAAGCAAAAAATTTAAGCTCAATACCTTAAAATAATTTAATACACAGATAGAACCTTATAATTCCACGGTTACAATGTGTATAAATATAAATTATTGTGAATGTATAACAGTGAAGCATTTCTTAAATCATTCAGCTTTATGACCATAAAGTAGATTTATTTTACAATTGTTTTTATTTACTCTGAGAGTGATCTGATGCATACTTTAACAAGCTTTTTTCCTCTTCAAAATCCCTTAAAAATTGATGATCAGTCACACCTTTCAAGTCAATAAAAACACACAACACTTCACACTTCTTAATCATTGAACTTCCTGCACAGCTCATAACTGAATCCACCATGGATTACTGTAAAATGTTGTTTGGCATGCATTTCTGAATGACTTCATTTCTAAAATAAACAACAAATCAATAGGCCTACATGTAATCTCTCTTGTTTGTCATCGACTGCCTCACTGCATGTTAATGCAGGTTTGGGTCATAGACTGTAAAAAAGTTCTTTGTACCTTAGGTTGCCAGGTTTTTGTGTCCAATAACACTTTTGATTTGCTAACCATGTGTATTCAGGATAAACCTACTATAAAAATAAGCTGACTTGAAGGTTTCAAATGCAATTGTGAAATTTTTAAATCTGAAGTGTGGCAATATATTTAAATTACATATATGCTATACAAGTTCATATTTGGATTTCACATACAGCGGTGTTCACCCCCACTAATGATTTCTTATTTTGTGCATGTTTGTCACACTAATGTTTCAGATTGTCAAATTTAAAAATTACTCAAAGATAACAAGTAATCACATCATGCAGTTTAGAAATGAAGGTTTTATTATTAAGGGAAAGCAAAATCCAAAACTACGTTGCTCTTTGTGAAACAGTGTTTTAAGTGATCTTGAAGGGAAGTAGACCAAAAGATCCTCAAAACAGCTCAAATGAATGCAAATGAAAATTATTGACATCTTTCAGCCTGGAAAAGGTTATAAAGCAGATTTTAAAGCTTTGGTACAACAGTAACCCACAGTGAGAGTCATTATTGACCAAAATTACTCCAAGGGCATACAACAAAATAATCGCTATCACAAAAGACCCAACAACAACATGTAACAACAACAACTGCAGGCCAAAATGGTTTGCATAACAGTTCCGAGAGAGTTACAATATAAAAATCCCTGCTGAGCCAAATGAACAAGACAAAAGCTGAACTTCTTTAAAGGTGTGTATCCCCTATGTGTTATTTGTTTGATGATCTGAAATATTAAAGGGTGACAAACATGCAAAAAATTAAAAATAAAATCACTAAGGGGGCAAACACTTTTTCCACAGCACTGTATATACAGTATAATATGTAATATAGATTTTTTTTTTTTTTTTGAAAAAGTGTACACAGCATCTGGTGGATTCAGGAAAACAAACCCGCCATCCCCTTCCCTGAACCCAACCAACAGTATTTTCAAAAGCACCGAATGACCCACCCACCTCCTACCCTAAGCCCAACCGATAGTGTTTTCAAAAGCATAGACTGACCCGCCCACCGCCTTCACTAAGCCCATTCGATAGTGTTTTCAAAAGCACACATTGACCCTCCATCTCCTTCCCTGAACCCTATTTTCAAAAGCACCGATTGACCAGCGCCCAACCACTTCCCTAAACCCAACTATGTTTTCAAAAGCACAGATTGACCTGCCCACTGCCATCCCTAAACCCAACCGACAGTGTTTTCAAAAGCACAGATTGACCCGCCCACCGCTTTCCCTAAACCCAACCAACAGTGTTTTCAAAAGCAAAGATTGACCCGCCCACCGCCTTCCCTAAACCCAACCAACAGTGTTTTTAAAAGCAAAGATTGACCCGCCCATCGCCTTCCCTAAACTCAACCAAGTGTTTTCAAAAGCACAAATTGACCCGTCCACTGCCTTCCCTAAACCCAATCAACAGTGTTTTCAAAAGGACCAATTGATCCGCCCACCACATTCCCTAAACCCAAACAAAGTGTTTTCAAATGCATCAATTGACCAGCCCACCGCCTTCCCTAACTCCAACCGACAGTGTTTTCAAAAGCAAAGATTGACCCGCCCTCCGCCTTCCCTAAACCCAACCAACAGTGTTTTCAAAAGCAAAGATTGACCCGCCCTCCGCCTTCCCTAAACCCAACCGACAGTGTTTTTAGAAGCACCAATTGACCTGCCCACCACCTTCCCTAGACCCAATTAACAGTGTTTTTAAAAGCACCAATTGACCCGCCCACCACCTTGCCAAAACCCAACTGACAGTGTTTTCAAAAGCAAAGATTTACCCACCCACTGCCTTCCCTAAACCCAACTAACAGTGTTTTCAAAAAGCACCGACTGACCCGTCCCCTGCCCTAAACCCAACCCTCTGGCAGCATAATTTGCGATCTCCAGAAATGTATATAGGGCTACGTTTTCAGCATGAGCCTCTGTTGAAAAATGCATTTAAATTTAAGTCCGTCAGACTATAATGCATTATGTCTGCCAGATCGAGAGATCCATACAAGGTTACTGACTCACTGACTGACTCAAACACACCAGCGTGTAGCACAGGCTGTGTTAAAAATCTAGTAATGCACAGCAGATGGAAAAGACCTTGAGAGAAATAAATGTCTTACTGTACAGCAGGACGGCACACGTTCAGTCTGCAACCTGCCCAGAGTCTCCCAACAACCCCTGACTCCGAGAAATCTGACTCTGCTGTGATTCAGCATCTGTCTCATGTGTTACGGAGAGGAGAAAGTGTGCTAAACGGTGAAGCATGCCTTTACTCTGTGATTTAAGAGGATGGAATGATGGTTTATTTATCTTGTTTGATGTTACGTGCAGAGGCGACTATGAATCATTTGTAGGCTGATTCACCTGAGATATGAATAGTTCTTTATCCAGCTAATGGGTAATATGGAGTTCAAATTGTGTCATGATATTTATTGTGATAATATAATTGATCCCAAAAAAAGTTTGAAATTTAGGGCAAAAAATCAGGTGAATTAGTTAAATAATGTGCTTTGAAACATGTGATGTTAACAGATGATTCATTTATAATTATGATTTGGTACAAAAGCAGCATCCAAGAAAGGTCTAGTCCTTTAGGAGCAAAGATGGGCCGAGGGTTGCCAGTTTGTCAACAAATAAGTGAGAAAAAGATTGGAATGTTTAAAAACAATGTTCCTCCAATAAAACATGGAAAGACGTTTCAATATTTTACCTTCAACAGTGCAGAGCATCATTAAAAGATTTAAGCAATCTGGAGGAATTTAGTGTGCAAAGGACAAGGGTGCAAACCTAATCTGAATAACCGTGATCTCCGATCCCTGTTGCATCAAGAATCCTCATTCATTTATAAGCCATATCACCATATGAGCTCAGGACTACTTTGGCAAAGCTTTGTGAAGTACCACAATATGTAGTTACATCCACAAATGCCAGTGAAAACTGTACTGTGCCAAAAGGAAGCCCTATGTTAACAGTGTCCAAGAGCCCCATCGACTTCTCTAGGCTCGCAGTTTCATACATTTTATAAATTATGAATACTTTTTAAGGTATTGTATTGAAGATAGAAATTCCAGTATCATGACAACACTAAATAGTAACTATAACTCATTCATTTTTTAAAGTAAAGTGCCCAACAACAGTGGTAGAATGTTCAATATACAAAGTCATGGTTTCTGTTTGGAGACTCTGTTGTTGCAGAAATAACACACCTCGCCTTTAACTGGAAATGTGTACATGCTGATGTCTGATTATAGACCACTGCATATTTCCAGTGTACTTGGGTGTCATTTATTTGTGATGGTTGTTTATAAAATCACAATAGCAACATATACACCGTGAGGGATGTCTGTATTTAGATGCTGGAGTGATTAAAGAATAATTGTGTGAGTGTGTGTGTGTGTGTGTTTATGGAATACAGGAGTCACTCCTGAACTTGGACTTTTGGCATTTTGTGAATGTAAACATGATGCTTAACTGTTATTATATTGGTTTAGCTGTTTTTGACCAATATTATGTAATAAACAGACATGTTGTCATCCAGTTATTAAAGAACAGGGGGTCCGTTTTTCATACATGGATTACTCAATTAGCTGGATTTGGATATTGACGATTTTACATGATCCAGGATCGTTTCGTTCTTCAAAACTCATGAGACTTGTTGTCATTGTAACAGTTCTGGTAGCTCAAACCTGCTTGGGAGCAGGTTCATTTCATATAAACAGGATTAGGTCGGGTCAGTTCAAGCAAAGATAATACTGAAAGTATGTACCAAATGCTGATATTATCTGACAGTTGTTATACTCACTTGAGAAAATAGTATATATATATATATATATATATATATATATATATATATAGAAACGAAGTGGCTGACACAAAGGGATCCATTTGCAGTATTTTTATTTTTTTTAAACACACTTTAATAAACAATAGCACACAGATGTTGTGCGTGCGCAAACTCACATCAAACACAGTAGTATGTAGTCGTTGGGCTGGCGACTGGTAAACACAGGATGAGTATGCTGGCATGGGTCAGAGGCAGGCAGCTAGTATCAGAGTCGGTAAGCAGGCTAGAGTTCAAGGCAGGCGGCTAGGATCAAAGTTGGGATTCAGGCTGGAGTACAAGGCAGGCGGCAGGAAAGACTGGGTCAGTAAACGAAGCAGGATCACAACGGGAAAGCAGGCAAGGTAGAGAACGCTCAGTAGTGTTAGCCGGGGCAGAACAAGACTTCGCAATGAGGCTGTGTGTAGGTGCTGCTTATATGTGTGTGGTGAGTGATTACTGGATGTGCTTCAGGTGTGTCTGCAATCAGTGTATGTGGATGATGTAATGTCAATAGTCCGGTGATGGTGACCTCTGCTGGCCAGCGAGTGGAATGACTGGGACCGAGTCGGTGACATATATATATATATATATATATATATATATATATATATATATATATATATATATATATATATATATATATATATATATATATATATATATATATATATATATATATATATACTGCCACCTGGTTGTTCAAAAAGAAAACTTATGATATGATCTTTTTAGAAACAAACGCGTACATGCACAATATTCAACCTTTTTTTTTAGGATAAGTGTTTTGACCGCTTATGTTGGTGATTGACACCTTTTACCAATATCAAAATGCTTTTTAATGCAAAATTAATTTATACAGTTATTCCTTATACAATTAAAAAAAACTTGAGTAGGCTTCGGCTACTATAATAAAGAAAATCTTCTCTAAATGTAGAACAAAATACATTTAAATGCATTGAAATACATGATGAATACTCTTGACACATGAAAGTGTAAAGCCTGAAGCTAACAAATGTGGAAAGTTATTGCGTATCATTTAACAAACCGTTTACTGTTAATTTGATGTAATTTTGCTCACATGGATAATTGAATATTAATCAGATGATGTCGCTGTTGTGCCGTCAGCCAATCGTTGCATTGCTGATCATTATTTTAAGGATCGATAGTCAGATCTGTCCTTCACAACACACGCAGCAATCTCAGATCAGTTCATCCAGACATTTTAATCTGATTCGCTTGTTTGAAGAACCAAATTGGCGAGAGATCAGTTATCAAGATTAAAAGATCCAGGATCTGCCAAATCATCTCAGATGAGTCAGATCATTTAAGCGAGGTACGAAGAACAGACCCCAGCTCTGGATTTATTTATTTGTGCCAAAAGTATTTTATTTCAAGAATTTGTTTATATTGTTTGCATGGCTATAATCAAAACTACTTAATATTAATTAAACTAAAATGTTAAGTAAAAATATTTTAGATAATAAAGTAGTAATATAAACAAATAGCAGTAATAATAATAATAATAATTCTAACAAATTATTGTTATTTACTTTTATTATTATTATTATTATTATTATTATTATTATTATTATTATTATTATTATTGCTATATTTGCATAATTACTAAAACTTGAAATAAAATAAAAAAGGCAAACTTTGTTTCATTTTAACTTCAAATATTTTTGCATTGTTGCATGACATTGTACAAATAAATAAAATGAATTCAATTTTATATTTGAAGTTTTTAATAATAAAATATAATTACTCAAGTAAAATGAACTAAGATCAAAAAGGGCAAATTAAACTAAAACAAACCACTTTTAAATAAATATTAAAAGCTATTTCTGTTACTTTGTTGTATTGGTCATTTTATTAGTCTTAATTAGAAAAAAAGGATTATGACCAGAAAATATTTTCATTTTCACTTTTAACTTCAAATATTTTCAAATTGTTATAATTCTGTAGAAATAAATATAATTAAATCATTAATGTTGTACATTTTAATAAATTAAATATAAATATTAATTATTAACTAAAATCAGAAATGGCTAATTACAATAAACTGAACTTTTTGAGTCCCGGCTGGGTCAGTTGGCATTTCTGTGTGGAGTTTGCATGTTCTCCCTGTGTTGGCGTGGGTTTCCTCGGGGTGCTCCGGTTTCCCCCACAGTCCAAACACATGCGCATTAGGTGAATTGGATTAGCTAAATTTGCTGAAGTGAATGAGAGTGTGCTTAAATGTGAGAGTGGTTGGGTGTTTCCCTGTACTGGGTATCTGCTGCATAAAACATATGACTAAGCCAAATGAAAATGAATAAATGTTGTATTATCATAGTCATTATCATATAAATAAATGAATTATGACCAGAACACATTTAGTTTCATTTTCGCTTCTAACTTTGAATGCATTGGCATCGTTGCATAATTCTATAGAAGCAGTTAAGCCCTCTCTATGTTTAGACGAACTGTTCATCCAAGCCTTTATCTTCATTCCACTATAAAGAAGTAGTGAACCAAGACCAGATGGTTGAATTTTAAGCTGAAGTGCTCTTCATTGGAACTAGAAAGGCTTCCAGTGGATTCATGTGATGTTCGGATGACAGACATTATATAATGTTAACAGGAGATTCTTAGATCATTGCTTTTCTTTGTTTACTTAAACTCTAGTAGTCAGTTTGATTTCATAACACAACTTAACATTTAAAACCCAAACTCTTTGAATGCAATGGTTTGTTGATTTATTTTCCAATAAATGTGGCAAATGAGGCTGCTTTTTTATATAATAATAATAATAATATTAATATATTATTTATAAATATATATTTTATTTATTTATTTTTAATTTATGTGTAGTACCTGACCGCTTATAAATAGTTCATTAGCCATTCTGAGCAAGGAAATTAGGTAACCAGGATGAGGCAAGGTTAGCGTTTTCTCTGAACCTGTACAGCAAGGGCAGCTTAATCTGTTATAGATGCTTGAATTAGCTTGTAGACTTCTCAATAGAGCTTTATCAGGTAAAGCGGGTGAGATCAGGAGTAAATGGGCTGTCATTAACACACATTGATTACATATGAGAGTGTCTCTATATGGTTTCCATGCTGTGCACGGTAAAAAAAAAAATGGCTGTGATAAATAAAGGGAACACTTAAACAACGCAATGTAACTCCAAGTGTTCCTTTTATTCTTTGAGCAGTATATACAGTTAAAGTCAGAATTATTATAAGCCCCCTTTTGATTTTTTTCTTTTTTTATATTTCCCAAATTATGTTTGACAGAGCAAGGAAATTTTCACAGTATGTCTGATAATATTTTTTTTTTCTAGAAAAAGTCTTATTTGTTTTGTTTTGGCTAGAATAAAAGCCGTTTTTAAATTTTTTTTTAACTATTTTTGGGACAAAATTATTAGCCCCTTTAAGCTATTTTTTTTTCGATAGTCAACAGAACAAACCATCGCTATACAATATCTTGCCTAATTACCCTAACCTGCCTAGTTCACCTTATTAACCTAGTTAAGCCTTTAAATGTCTCTTTAAGCTGTATAGAAGTGTCTTGAAAAATATCAAGTCAAATATTATTTACTGTCATCATGGCAAAGATAAAATAAATCAGTTATTAGAAATAGGTTTTTAAAAACTATTATGTTTAGAAATGTGCTGAAACAATCTTCCCTCCATTAAACAGAAATTGGGGAAGAAAATAAACAGGCGCTAATAAGTCAGGGGGGCTAATAATTCTGACTTCAACTGTATAGGGTGAATAACGATAAATTGACTTTCCCAGAATTCCCTGCATGACACTTCACTTCTTTTTTTGAGGAATGTTCCAATACCTTTTCTTACCTTTCCGATACAGTTTCCGATTCCTGAGCTCAGGGTTTCAGCCGATACTGAGTACTGAACCGATATACCTGAGTGTGTATTTATAGAAACAGTTGTGTATACAGTACTACTAGGGATGGGTACCGAAACTCGGTAGTTTATCGGTATCGGTGCTACTTTATAAAAAACCGAAGTATCGATAAGCTCTTACGTTAATGGTTCTGCTATCGGTACTGAAGATATATTGCTGAATGAATATTAGCATAATTTAACTGACTAATTTTTTCTAATTGGCCATATTAGATATTCGTCTGCACAGTTTGCAATCTCACATGAGAAATGCTCATGTTTCCGGCGAGCGCGTCAAGTAAAGTCTTATCATTTCTCGGCTGTGCGCGGGATCAGCGAAGTGCACACACATAGCTTGCGACACAGACAGCTCGTAAGCTTGTGGAGTGAACCAAACATGTTGTATTTCCCGAGTGTACAGCGACAATGCCAGTTGCAACAAAAGCACCAAGTTGTTTTCTTGTATAAGTGGAAACGCAAGCAAAGTATCTTTCAAAATTGCATTACTTGCATTGCAAAGTTTTGACTGCCTAGCTACTAACGGTTACGTTACATCATCCACATTATGTCTGCAAACACCAAAATTTGTATAATATTAATAGTTTAAAAAACACACACATTCGGTTACAATGACAACAGTATTTTTTGCAGTAGCCTAAATAAATCTTATACATTAAAAATGCTTTTGCATCAGCTGTATTTACAAATATGGCATATAAATAGCCTAATAATAAACTGCTTAAGAAATAAAAAAATTAAAAAATGCTTGTTTTTACATTGCAAGATGCCCCAAAAATGTATTAAAAACACATTAAAAACTGCCAAAACACTGTTAACTCATTTATGTGAATGCGTTAATGAAAAATCATAAGCATTATTCTCATTTAACTGCATTTTGCCATTCAAAGAGGGTATTTTCAACTGCAGGGAGCACAATAAACCAAGAAAGATCCTGACTCAATCATGTTGATTTTTTCTCCAGAAGAATGGTTAAAAACTGAGAGTCATTTTCCTTCAGACCATTGTACATTCTTTTACAGGAAAAATATGTATTTGTTGTACAATTATTGGTTTTGTTTTATTTTACATTAAAAACGTAATAATAAAACAAAGTTTTTAATTCTGTTCAATTAGTTGTTTTTTTTCTAAAACAAACACAACTAAAAGTACCGATAAGAGAACCGTTAAAGTACCGAACCGATAAGTGGTATCGATAAAAGTAGTATTACTGTTAAAACCTTAACGATACCCATCCCTTAGTACTACTAGCTCTGTATGAAATTTCCGAATTTTTTTTACGGTGTGCTTCAAACTTATCCAAACAAATAAATGCTGTGACTCAAAATATTTTTATTATCTGACTTTTGTATTATCAGACATTCAAAAGTAATAAACGAGTTAAGCCACAAAATACTTTTTTTTTGTATAGTTATATTTTGTGTGTGTTTGTGTGTGTATGTATGTATGTATGTATGTATGTATGTATGTATGTATGTATGTATATATATATATATATATATATATATATATATATATATATATATATATATATATATATATATATATATATATGTATATATATATATATATATATGTATATATATATATATATATATATATGTATATATATATATATATATATATATGTATATATATATATATATATATGTATGTGTGTGTGTGTGTGTGTGTGTGTGTGTGTGTGTGTGTGTGTGTGTGTGTATATATACACACACACACATGTCATAAGTTACCAGTGTGGGACACATATATGACTGTCAACAGCTTAAAAAAATGTGTTTTAGTGTTTCATGAGGGATATATTGTTAGTGTTGGTGTTGTATATTACACTACAAACTCCTTGTAATAAAGTGCCAGCACATGTGTTGTTATTTTACAGACTTATTTTTCTCTATATTATTTATTTATATTATTTCAAACAAATAAAACATCAATAAAAGTCATTTTGTTAAACTGTAGAGTTGAATTTTCAGGTCCCACTTTATATTAAGTGGCCTTAACTAATATGTACTTGCACAGGAATTAATAGTTTGTTACAATGTACTTATTGTGTAAATACATGTATTTACTGTGTACTTATGCTTGATTAAATACATGTATGTAATTACATCTGTAATTAACTTTTGTAATTACATTTGTAATGTTGACCATCCTTTACACCTTAACCCACCCTTAAACCTACCCATGCCACCAAACCTGTTCATAACCCAACCTCTATCCCAACTCAAAAGCTTCACAAGTGTTCTCAAATACATCATAAACACAGTAAGTACATTGTATTTATTTTTTGATAGAAGTACATAGTAGTTAAGGACACTTAATGTAAAGTGGGACCAATTTTCAACACCAGAAGTCGACAGAGCAGTGATCAACATCTATAATGCAGTTCACAACCGTAAATAATTGGAAAACACTTGGAAAAATACAGAAACTGTTAATTAACAGATATTTTTTACAGTGTAATATGTTTTGTAACTGTTCAATTTCATTGAAACAATCTTCAAAAAAGGCCACAGATCCTTCAGACCCCCTGGATTCTGCCCCTGTTTGGATTTGATCAGTGAACATGCCGAGCTTTCCTGAAAAAAA
This sequence comes from Danio rerio, assembly GCF_049306965.1. NCBI lineage: Eukaryota > Metazoa > Chordata > Actinopteri > Cypriniformes > Danionidae > Danio > Danio rerio. The sequence continues at coordinate 57,291,364 of NC_133177.1, forward strand.
CAATAATCGAAAGCAAAATATGTTCATTAGAGTTGTGGTTTTCATTGGAGCAGCAGATTTTCAAGCCGTGTTTATTTGTTTCGTAGTATACAATCAGACGTTTGGAATCGACTCCCTCTGTCCTGGCTGCGTTCCTGGCTGTTTCTTGGTGAAACGCGAGACTTTTGAGTTTTGTTATTGTTTTGGGGCACTTCAGATGTTTGACACATGACCTGTGTGTGGTGTGAAGGTGAGGCTGAGAAGGTGGTCAGAAACACGGGTTCGGATATGCAAAACTGCATGTGAAAGGAAACCCCTTCATAAATGTTCTGTTATTGCACATCAGGAAAAGAAAAAATGTCTACGGTTTTTGTAACAACATCAGAATGATTCAGTATGGAAACTTGTGTGCACCATGGATTAAAGTTTTCTTGGAATTCTGAGTTTACATTTCGCAAGTCTTGACTTTTTTTTTCCAGAATTCTGTGTTTACAAAGTGTGTATTTCAGATTTTTTTATGGTGCATTCACACCAGATGCGGATGAAGCATCAAGCGCGAGTTATTTACATGTTAAGTCAATGCTAAGACACAACTAGATATCCTGCAGCACTATTCATATCTCAACCTTTCCCTACAGCACAAGATCAAAATGCCATTCACAAAAAATAGAAGATATAAAAAAGGTACTAACCAGCAAGGTCACATGATTTTTCTCCCGACGCGAAATTTGAACGAATGAAAGTATCAAATCAAACTAAATTTGCAAAGAGAGCTTTGCCGGCAGCTAGCTCTCTGCAACTCTCACATGGTCACCCACGGGAGCTAAGCAGGGCTGCGTCCGGTTAGTACCTGGATGCAGGCACGTGCACACATAGGACTCAACCTGTGCAGTGCACATGCCCTTTGTAGTCTTGGATAGAAAGTGCCCTTCCAAAATGATCAAAAGTGCCCCTGCGGCGCAACACACCCTCGGTCCCGCCCTTCAGAAGGCACGCGACAACACCACTCTTGAGTACGCGCGCGACAACACAGCTGATCAGAACGCGCGCGACAACATCGCTCTTTAGTACGCCCCCTCCCCCCGCTATTCAAAAAATTTATCCTGCACATGCACGGGCCTGCCTGGATGGGAGACCACATGGGAAAGCTAGGTTGCTGCCGGAAGTTGTGTTAGTGAGGCCAGCAGGGGGCGAACAACCTGCGGTCTGTGTGGGTCCTAATGCCCCAGTATAGTGATGGGGACTCTATACTGCACAGTGAGCGCCGTCTTTCGGATGAGACGTTAAACCGAAAAATCCCAGGATATCCTTCGAAAAGAGTAGGGGTTTAACCCCAGCATCCTGGCTGTAACTCTCTTCACAACAACACAGACACAGGTTGTTTCTCCAGAACGGGCGTTTATTTAAGGTCGTCCATAATGTGCTTTGCAGCTGTTGCCGTGACGCCGTGAGAACTGTATTAATGTAGTAAATGAACACAGTACAAACGTATAAGAAATTATACAAACTACGATTATCTAATACATTATTAAGCAAAACAAATACCTCGTTGGTCGCTTGTCATGAAAAGAGGGTCCTTGGATTAATAAAGTCTTCTTCACTGTCCTTTTGACTTATGACAGCAGCAACTTTAAGCTTCTTAAACACATGTAACTTTACACAGCACTGACATGCGTCTGATCATCGTCAGTCTATCCGGGGATCCATAAACAAGTCACTCACATTACACGTCATTTCCTCAAAGTGAAAAGTTTCCATAATAAATGTCTTAAACTACAACATATGAATTAATAAGACATTTAAACCTTTCAACACATTTACATTTATAAATACACCTCAGCTAAATTAATACAAAATATTATGACCTTAAATTACTAAAGAATGAAATATGAAACAAATATGTAAAATAAATATGCGATTATCCAAAACTGCTTAATAACAGCACTTACACTGGCCAAATCTGCCCACTGGCCTCTGTCCATCATGGCCTCCTAACCCTCCCCATATTCAATTGGCTTCATCACTGTCTCCTCTTCACCAATCAGCTGGTGTGTGGTGTGCGGTCTGGCGCAAAATGGCTGCCGTCGCGTCATCCAGGTGGAGGCTACACACTGGTGGTGGATGAGGAGATCCCCCCCATTGTGTAAAGCGCTTTGGGTGCCCAGAAAAGCGCTATATAAATGTAGGGAATTATTATTAATTATTATTATTAAATTTGGATGAGGAAAAGACAGACGAGCCCTCAATTACGCCCCAAGTCTAGGGGAAAACAAAATGGCCATAACAAACTGTTACGAACTCAAACCTTGCTTGGCTTCACACTGCAAGCCAGACCCGTAACAATAAATAAAATTAAATGAAAATAATTAGAACTCCTCTAAATTAACGAGGAGCCCGGAGTCTCATCTCCTGTTTAAAAGACAACAACAAAAAACGAATCATCAAATTTATTTGACGTATAAATTTTCAAGGGGCGAGGTAGTGGCGCGACACGATGGCCAGTGATTAGCGCTGTTGCCTCACAGTAAGAATGCCCCTGGTTTAATTCCCTTCCAAACCAGGCGACATTACTGTGCGGAGTTTTGCTCGTTCTTCCCGTGCTCACCTGGGTCCTCCGGTTTGCTCCCACAGTTCAAAAACAAGCACCCTAAACAATTAATCCAAAATAGTTTTGCCAAGGTCTGAGTACACCTTCTCAGCATCCATATCTGACACTTAGCTACAATAAGCAGGGGGGGATTCATCGAGATCTACCTGAGCTCAAACTCCCCTCTCGCCCTGCAATGGGAGGGAGCCCAGGGCTCGAGGATATTATAAGCTCAGGGCTTTCTCCCGGGACAGCACGCCAAACAAGCTTTATTATCAATCGTCAGCTAAGTGTGAACTCTTGAAACTAATTTCGAGAGGATCACATGCTTATGATTGCTTGCAGCCGGTCCCGCATTATTCGATTTACGATCCACCAATCAGATCATTCCTAAGCCACTATAAATACCCTAAGTTTCATATAACAGCCATCTTTGTTTCGAAGAATCCCCCCTTCCACCCCTACTCCTCCTCCTTTCCTAGATGGGTGGCACGGTGGCCCAGTGGTTAGCACTGTTGCCTCACAGCAAGAACGTCACTGGTTCTAGTCTTTACCTAGTCTGGTTCACTAGAACACTGGTTCTAGTCTTTAGAGTTTACACGTTCTCCCCGTGCTCACGTGGGTTTCCCCCCGGGTTCCCCGGTTTCCTCCCTCCATTCAAAAACATGCAACTTAAGTTAATTGACTAATCCAAATCGCCACCATAGACATGCTTCTAGTAAGTAGTTCTCTCTTAAGAGCAATCACTATCTGTTCATTATCTACTACAGTAGGGGAGTTCTCGAGATCTACTTGAGCTCAAACTCCCCTCTCGCCTTGCAAACGGGTGAGAGCCCCGGGCTCAAGGATCTAATGAGCTCAGGGCTCTCTCCCGGGACAGCACGCCAAACAAGCTTTATAATCAATCATCAGCTCAGTGTGAAATGGAAAATTAAGTATAAAGTCTGTATATACCTCAGTATATAAGTCTGAGGTTTATACTCATAAACACACTCCAATAATCTTTTATTTTACATTTTCGTTTTGGTTTTTATTTTGAAACGTTAAAAATACTGACTGCAATGAAGAAAAATTACAAAAAGAAGTTCAGAAACCAATAGTACATTTTACTAGGTGTGACGAGACACTTCGGGTGCTTTCACACCTAACTTTTGTTTCGGAACCTGGCACTTCCCCAGTTAGCGAGGTTCGTTTTGCACATGTGAATCTCACAATTGCACTGGGATCCAAGCCAAAACAATCGGTCCGAGATTGGCTGAATAAGGTGGTGCTACACACAAAGTGCAACATTGTAACAATTTTAATCCCTGTTTCGAACAAAAGAATTGATCCACAGGTGTGAAAGCACCCTTACTCCACTAGACGAGGCAGGAGATTGGGTTCATGAGAACTTGACAAGGCGAGATTTTTACTCAATTTTTAAGAAATCTTCAATGATGAAATATATGAATGGAAAATAGTCTTTTATACATATGAGGAAAAAAATCACAAAATGCAAAATGGTTTTTTTTCAAATATTTGCTAATATGAATGGAAAATTATTTCTATTCAACTAAAAAAAAAAAAAAAAACACAAACTCCCCTCTCGCCTTGCAAACGGGAGAGAGCCAATAATCTTTTATTTTACAACCCAGAATAAAAAAAAATACAGTGTGGTTTGCTTTCTACTTTTAAAAATAAAAAAAATAGTCTTAAAGTATTTGTTCCCTTTTCATTCTCTTTCTTTCTTATAGAAGTTCAATCGATTTTAGTCTGTGGACAAATTAGCCCCAGTCACTCATTTGTTGTTATGGATTAAATGAAGAGACGTTTATTATAAAATAACTTTTAATGCCTGAGAGTTTTTATGAGTTTCTTACACTTCAAATAAAGCATAAAACATCCAGATCTGATTTTTCTTTTTATCTGCCGCCAGTTGAATAACTAAAACAAAACTACAGCGGACAAAAGCCATTCAGCGAAAGATATGAAGGAACGCCAAAGGAATGACATCCAGATGTGTGTGTGTGTGTGTGTGTGTGTGTGTCTGTGTGCGTTTGCTGAAGACTTTATTTAGCAGATTTTATTATGGGTGAAATCAGTGGTGTAGACTGATGGGATTGTTCTTCCCCAAACTAAAACTGCTGCCCAAGTATTTCTGATGTGCTGCAGAATTAATGTGTTGTGCAGAGTCACGCTGATGTATCGTGATGGATTACAGAGCTGGATTGAGTTTACAGATGAAAAACTAATGAAGATGAGCACCCGGAGAAAAGAGAACATGCAAACTCCACACAAAACCGGCCCAGCTGTGACTCCAACCAGGGACCTTCTTGCTGTGAGGCGACAGTGCTAACCCACTGAACCATCGTGTCGCCTAAATTTAGTACTGCTCAACTTGATTTGTTTAAATTCAGCCCAAATAAAATGTTTACAACCACTCACCTTTAAAAAAAAATGATTTCCATACATCCCTTCAGCTGATTGTTTAAAATATATTTTAAGCTCAACAAATGAATGCGTTTCGATTTCACCATCCTCCTTTTTCCTCCCGTTCCAGCGGTTTGCATGATCTTTACATGGATTTCCAATGGCAGGGTTGTTATAATTATGTATTTGTTAATTGCCAGAAGTATTTTCAAAATAACCAGATGTTATAAACATGTCTCGTCAAATCATGCAACCAATTACGGTGATTCAGACCACAGCCTCATGGAGAAAATGATTCCTCTCTTTAAGTTAGGACCCGCATGTTTGTGAATTATATTCTCCAAAACCTCATTCCATGTCATTTAAACCACACTGAAATACTGTACACTGCAAAAAAATGCTTTTCTTACTTGGATGTGTTGTCTTGTTTTTAGGCCAAATACCTAAAAGTTCTTAAATCAAGAAGCATTTTCTAGACAAGCGAAACTTATTGTCTTGTTTTTAAAAATGTCAAAATGAAGTGACTTATTTTACTTAAAAAACAAAAAGCAAAATACAGTAATCGTATGTCACAAAAAAAAAAAAAAGGTTATTCTGTGTACCCCATTAGTGTATTACATTCACCGGCCACTTTATTAGGTACACCTTACTAGCACTAGTACTTCAGAACTGCCTTAATCCTTCTTGGCATAGACGTAAAAAGGTACCGGAAATATTCCTCAGAGATTTTGCTCTATATTGACATAGTAGCATCACGCAGTTGCTGTAGATTTGTTGGCTGCACATCCATGATGCGAATCTCCCGTTCCACCACATCTCAAACGTGCTCTATTGGATTGAGGTCTGGTGACTGTGGAGGCCATTTGAGTACAGTGAACTCATTGACATGATCAAGAAATTAGTCTAAAATGGTTTGCGCTAGAGATCTAAATTTTGAATCCCGCTCCCGCCCGCACCCGCCAGGTTTTAGCCCGACCGCTCCCGCTTATATTAAGAATTTATTGTCCCGCTGCCCGGCCCGACCCGCCCCTGTTTCTGCCCACCGCGCCCGATCCCGCTAAAGAGCGGGGGAGAACAAAAACGAAAATCCCCCAGCTATACAGTACAGAAAGCCAAGCTATAAACACACACACAGCACCAAGCACACACACACAGACAAATCTCTCTCATACGCGCGCGCACTAACACACACACAAGCAGACACACAGGCGTTTGCTGTTATATCAACTCAAAGGCTTGTAATACCATGTATCAAGTACCAATGTAATACAAAAAGGTTTTATATAAGGTATATAAATACTGAGTCGCGCCAGCTCCGGGCCGCAGCGTACATTACTCTCGGGCTGATTCTGGTGCGGATGCGGCAGTGTTGTCTCGCTTACGGCCGCCGCATCTGGCCCGATTGATTCGGGCCGGAATCGGGCAGTGAGTCCACAAGCATCTGGAGTCCGGCAGCCGGAGCCAGGCTGTGTGGTAAGTCTCCGGCATGCGAGAATCTAGCCGGAACTGGCCCGAATGTATTTTGCTATCTGGGAAAGCTCTCTCTCTCTATCTCATTCGCGCGCGCACTAACATACACACACACAAGCACCAAGCACACACACAGGCAAAGCTCTCGCTCTCTCTCTCTCTCTCTCTCTCTCATTCGCATAGCAATATCCGCGATATTTCTAGACAGCCCGCTCCCGTTCCAAATTAAACCCGTTACCGACCGCTCCCGCGATTTATTTGGAAATTTATTCCCGCGCCGCAGAAATCTGGTTGGGTCCTGCGGCGCCCGCGGGAATGCAGACCTCTAGTTTGCGCTTTATGACATGGCTCGTTATCCTGCTGGAAGTAGCCATCAGAAGAGTACACTGTGGTCATAAAGGGATGAACATTGTCAGCAACAGTACTCAGGTAGGCTGTTGCATTGACACAATGCTTAATTAGTTCTATTGGGCCCAAAGTGTCCCAAGAAAATATCCCCCACCCCATTACACCACCGCCAGCAGTCTGAACAGTTAATACAAGGCAGGATGGATCCATGCTTTCATGATGTTGATTCCAATTTCTGACCCGACCATCTGAATGTCGCCGCAGAAATCATGACTCATCAGACCAGGCAGCGTTTCTCCAATCTTCTATTGTCCAATTTTGCTGAGTCTGTGTGAATTGTAGCCTCAGTTTCCTCTTCTTAGCTGATATGAATGACACCCGGTGTGGTCTTCTGCAGCTCTTTCTGAAATATTCAGCGCCAACAACCATGCCACGTTTAAAGTCACTTAAATCCCCTTTCTTCCCCATTCTGATGCTCGGTTTAAACTGCAGCAGATCGTCTTGACCATGTCTACATGCCTAAATGCATTGAGTTGCTGCCATGTGATTGGCTGATTAGAAATTTGCGTTAACAAGCAGTTAGACAGGTATACCTAATAAGGTGGCCGGTGAGTGTATTTTGCTTGACAACCTCAGTTTTGGCATATTATTTCTTAAAACAAGACACTACATTTTTGCTTGTTTACAAAATGCTTCTTGATTTTTAAGAATTTTGAGAGATTTGGACTAGAAACAAGATGAAAACTCGAAGAAAAGCATTTTTAGCGGTGTATGAATGTAAATCTCCTTCATACATTCATATCACATTTAGCTCCTCAGACAGGCAGACTACACACCAATTTAAAGCTTTTATGAAAATATACACACAGGGTGGGACTGTCATGTGACCCGCAAGTCATGTGATTATTATGACAGCTTTGTGAACTGCTTTTCACGGCGCAGTGTAAATATTTGGCCATTTTCTTTGATTCAGGGCTTCCTGAGAACTACTCTCAAATGTGCATGTGTGTGTTTATAACCAAACACAAGTGCTTTTTTTGGAGACGGTAATAATTTATGAGCCTGATTGTGGGAAATATTATTTCCAATATAACTATATAACCAATGCGTTATACTTCGGTTAGAGTAGTGCTGTTATTTAATGCTTATTTAACTCTGTTATCAAGCAAAGTGTTGAGGAACGTTTAGTCTCAATCTTTACCTCCATCTAGTGGTTGTTTATGTAATTGCAACTTTTTTGACCAATCAGATCAATCATTTTTTTTGGTTATATTTATCATTTTTGGGTGAACATACACAGTTATAGAAATGTTGACAAGTATATCATGACCCTCCAAGCATTTTGACTATGCATTAAGTCAATCTTTGATGGGTTTTAAACGGACATTAAATTAAAATGTTTTTTTATATGATCTTTAGAAGTCCATGAACAAAATGTTTGCATTAAATTGATTAATTCATTCATTAACTTTCTTTTATCTTAGTCTGATTTATCAGAGGTCACAACAGCGGAATGAACCTCCAACTATTCCAGCCTATGTTTTGCACAGCAGATGCCCTTCCAGCTGCAACCCAGTACTGGGAAATTGGATCAAATTATTTTCCAATTTTTCTTTTGATAGTCTCTTTGAATAACTCTTAGGGCATTGGATGCTCCAAAAAGGAAATTTAGCTCACTATTTGCTCACCTTTATGTGGCTTTTGACTAGTGATGTGCAATACAAGTGATTTCCTATCAGATCCGATACCAAGTAAAATGAAGGCGAGTTTCGGTGATACTGATTTGATTCCGATACTGCCTAAAAATGACTGTTTGGGAAATTAAAGTAACAAGTATACTTACAGGTGTCACTTTATACTGAATACGAGCCATATTACGGGCTCTTCCTGTTTATTGATGAAGAATTATACAAAAAACAACATGCATATTGACAGCATCTGAGCATGTATGTCTTAAAACGCCTGCCTGAACATCTTAAAAAAAAAAAAAAAACATTCACACTTATACATTTAGTGACATGTTAATCCGGTTACCATGAACATACATTCATGAGCATATCCCCTCACCAACCAGCAGAGGCCCTCATCTCCTGAATATTAGTCACGTGCCTGGCCATAGATATATACACTAGATGTCGCCTACCCTGTTATTGTTTATTGGAAGGAATGCGTCAATAGAGCCGCCATTTTACTACAGGGTAGCGCTCCATTGCGGGACCAAGGTACAGTGGAGGACTGTGGCCATCCAAAGCCAGAGATATACACATATACACATAAATCTTTGATCGGGAGTTTTCCTGGATGTTAGCATGCAATTTTTCTTTTAATTACGAAAATGATCATTTTACATCACTTTTCTACATTGATGGATCAGTGACCGCACGGGCATTCCTGACAAAAAGCTTGTGTTTGTGTGTACAGAAATGTACTATTCACCCTCCCTGTTAAATTTGATCTGATCATGTCCTGAAACACACCTCCTCTCCTGCTTTCACTTCTCATACTGACGGAGAGAGCGATTCGTTTGTGAATGAATCTCCGTTATGAACGACTCGTTCACTAGCCGACAATAATCCAAGTTTCTGGCACTCCAGCATCCCGTTGTCATATTTATTTTGCGTTGTTTGCTGATTTTATTCAGCAAAACTAGCATAAGCCGAGTATTTAGTGCGAGTTGGAGCTACTTTGACTTATAGTGAATGCAGTAAGTGACTGTTATCATCAATAACGTTACCTGTTTAGCACAAAAGTTCAGAACATACAAAAACGTAAAAAACTTAATATTACCTATGAAATGTTCTGCCTTTGTGCTTTGTTTTCTTTGTTTGCTCGTTACTACACCCGTAGACAGCGCTAAAGTCCCGCATCTTCACGTAATAACACTGTCTTGACTAGTGCGGTTGAATGACATTTGTCCTGGGAGCACTGTACCAATGTGGCGGCGCTATTGACACATGCTCAGGGCCCTATGCAAAATCCTGTGTATATATCTATGGTGCCTGGCACTGATTACGCGGCACCTGGTGTCTATTAGCAAGGTGCTTAAACACCAGCTCAGTTCAAGTACTCAGTGCGCAGTTTTGTTTTGCTACCAAACATTTCTGAGCATTTCCTACACCTTCTGATTCCCTCTCGGTTACCGATTGCCTGCCTGCCCGTTTTCTGATTGTTAACTGACCAATGCCTGTATCATCATTCCTGACGGTAAGCTGCCTGCCCTGACCAATGTCTGTCTCACCGTTTCTGACTGTAAGCTGCCTGCCCTGACCAAAGCCTGTTTTACAGATCTTGAGTTCATGCTGCTTGTCCTTGGCTATTCTACTCTCTGTGTTGCTCTACTGTGTGTTAATAAAAGCTCATGAATGGATCCTCATTCCTCAGAGTCATCATTACACCAATACAGCCACATAGATGCATTTTCTCCCTCTGCACCTAAGGACTCTGATAGCGAAGTCTGTCTCTCCCTAGCAGCACCTGTACCTCTTTCTTTCTTCCTCTTCTGACCACCTAGTCATGTCGTTGTCATTCTGTCTTGTGATTTCTATGTAGATGTTTGATTAGGTTTGTAGTCTTACCACAGTACCTCACTGTTTTGTTACACGTGTCACAAACCGCATCGCTTCAGTTTATGGAAGTGAAGTAGCTCCACACATAACTTTGCATGTGTCAGGCCTGCGGACTGAGTGGCTAGCTAGTATGAGCTGCAGTTGTACAGTGCCATATTACGCACATGACTTTGCAGGCGGAAGAACAAGTAGTCCGACTAAGTTGGCATTATTCAGAGAAACTAGGGTAAATGTTACTTTCTGCTGTATTTCTACTTCCAATCCCTGCTGAAAAATCCAGCTTAAACCAGCCTAGGCTGGTTGGCTGGTTTTAGCTGGTCGACCAGGCTGGTTTTAGAGGGGTTTTGGCCACTTCCAGGCTGGTTTCCAGCCATTTCCAGCCTGGTCTTAGCTGGTCAGGCTGGGAGATGACCAGCTAAAACCAGTTTGACTAGCCTAGCCAAGCTGGGAGTCCAGCCAAAACCAGCTATATCCAGCTTAAACCAGGCTGGTCAAGCCGGTTTAAGTTGGATTTGGCTGGGCATTTTCCAGCCTGACCAGCTAAGACCAGGCTGGAAATGGCTGGAAACCAGCCTGGAAATGGCCAAAACCCCTCTAAAACCAGGCTGGTCAACCAGCTAAAACCAGCCAACCAGCCTAGGCTGGTTTAAGCTGGATTTTTAAGCAGGGATAAAAAAAAACATATTTGCTCCAAATTATTGAAATATAGATATTTTGATAAGATAATCATTCTAGAACAAACAAAGCTGGTCTCGGAGATTTCAATATTTTAGTATCG